>NW_021639817.1:409-108611 GCF_001865345.1 Cryptosporidium ubiquitum | reverse complement strand
GGAGAAGGAGAAGGAGAAGGAGAAGGGGAGGGAGAGGGAGAGGGAGAGGGAGAGGAAGAGGAAAAAGAGAGAGGATTTGAAGGGGGGAAAGAAGGAGAAACAGAGGGAGAGGAGTATGAGAGGGTGTCAGAAATTAAAAAAAATATGTTACCTAATAGAGGAATATATATTAGCAAGAAGTTAATAAGTACACTGAAGGTATTTTGGGATGAGTCGTGCGATTTCTATGGACTGAGTAAGATTGGACAGGAACATGAAAATAATTATGGGGAACGCGAGGAACTAAGAGAAAAGGAACCAACTATAGATTTACTTAGAGATGATTTGTCTCAGTGGCACAATTATCCGTATATATCTTTTGAAAGTGTGGATGCTAATATTGAAGAAAAGGAGCAACTCAGGTTATCACTAATGAGTTATGTTGATACTCAGTTAAGTAACGTGTAAGTTCACTCTTATCTTACTCTCTGTTTATCTTCTCCTCCATATTATTCTCCCAAATAACTTTAGAGATTCAGCTCCTCCTCCTCCTCCTCCTCCTCCTCCTCCTCATCATCATCATCATCATCTTCTTCGTAAGAAGAGGAAAAGAGAGAGTCATAGTCTCTAGACTCTTTTTGCTGTTGCTTGCTCATATACTTGTCAATAAAGTCTTGTTCAGCATTAATTATTGATTGGCTATTTATTCCTTTAGATCTATAGAGATCAAACGCTTCCTTGTTAAGTTCTAGAAAGTGGTGTCCACCTTTAAAGATTCCAAGAACCTTCTCAGCTTGTTTTGGGAATCCAAAAAAGAACAGACAAGCTGAGATTGCCTCAGCACAAGAAAGCTCGTAAGGTCTTCCATAGTGGGTAGAATTTGCTGCTACTAGAAATGGAAGAAGTCTTTCATTCCCATTATGTATCTTATGAAAAGGCACCTGGTCAATTTTATTCCAAGAACAATCAATTACTCCTACTCCTCCTTTCAATATTAAAGGTAAATCTTCCATTGAAATCTTCTTCTTTGCTCTGGGGCTTAATATAATTCCGGGCCACTTTCTCGCATAATTACTGCTATATTGGAGCTTTCTTGCATAATTGAACCTCAAAAGTTTTCTTCCACTACATCTCGCTATATCGCATTGGCAGAAATCCCAAAGCCCTATTTTAATTACAGGTTCTTCTCCCTCTTCTTCTTCCTCATCTTCTTCCTCATCTTCTACCTCTTCTTCTACCTCTTCTTCTTCTTCTTCTTCTTCTTCCTTCTCCTCATCCTCATTTTCCTCCTCCTTTTCTTCCTCATTGCTCGCTTTCTTTATTACTGTTTCCTTTCCACATTCGGATTTAGAATCAGCATCTGAATCTGTTTCTGAAATGAATTCAGAGGCGAAATCAGTTTCTACTTGAGAGTTATTATTTATAGATTTCATACTTTTTTAATTGATTGATCTATTACTATTTATCTTCACTAAATAAATTCTCTAAAGGTAATAAGATAAATCCCTTTCTCTGCCTTCCTTTACTTTTCCCTACTGCATTAGTTCAAACTTTTATATACCAATTATTATAATTACATTAATAATAATAAATTTAACCGCTTTAATTATTTATATTTTTTTCAAGTTAAATTGCAAAATGTCAAATTGATAATAGTAAATTATTATATTATAGTACTCTACTTGTGACTGCATTAACATCGGCCGCTATAGCTCAGCTAGGTAGAGCGCATGGCTCTTAACCATGTGGTCCTGGGTTCGATCCCCAGTGGCGGCGTTTTTTTGGACGTTACATTTTTTAATGTTTATGTGTTAACAAATTATATTTATTATATTGAGAGTTAAGCCAATAAAGGGGATGTAAACATAAAAGTTGAGAATAATGATAATATATATGATTAGTTTGTATATATGGTGAAAATTCATGCTATTTTAATGTAATTGGCAACTTAATGTTAACCTTACTTTAGTGTATATATAAGCATTATGTTTCTATATAAAATTACTATATATATAAGTTTATAATAGCTACTTGTATCTGGCTATTAATTTAGCTATACATTCTAAGATATTTTGGAGGTATTTTTTCAGGAATTTTGTTTTCCTCAAAAGCTGAAGCTTTAAAAGCATTCAATTCCCAATCTTTTAAGTTTTGACAATTAAATACATTATTGTCATCATTTACATCAGGATTACTATAAGAGTACTTTGAATTAGCTCCATTTGAATTTAAAGATAGTTGACTAGTTGTATTACCAAATACATTAGAATTGTTGGGCAGATTTGAACTAATACTACTAGTACCAGTAGTACTACTATTATTAGTACTAGCTTTAGATCCAAAAATATTATTTACATTTGAAAATACTGGATTCATACTTGCTGAATTATTACCACCAAAAGGTTGTTGTGTTGATGTATTTGTAGTACCAAATACCGAGCTAACCATATTTGAACTACCAAAAGGATTACTTGGAGCATTATTAGAAGTAGAAAAAGGTGTGTTAGAAGCTCCAAAACTTATGCTTGAACCTCCTTCAATAACCCCAAAAGGACTTGAAGTGGAGTTAATATTTCCTAATGCTGTTCCTGTTCCTGCTCCTGTTCCTTGGGAAAGTCCTATAGTTGATCCTCCAAAAGGATTAGCCATAGATTCAAGGGTACCACCTGAATTACTAGGCTTATTTACAAAGTCTTTACCTAAATTAGGCAAATACCAGTTTCCAATCTTTGAATACAAACTAAAATCTAAATTATATAAGTGATGCGAAACTGGGAGCTTTGATTGCATCTTTCCTTGTTCTATAAACGCATTATATTGTTGAGTCAGTAATCTCAGAGTTTCCAAATGCAAATTATTCCAATTACTTGGATCACTCTGATAAAACCTCCATCTGTATTCTTCTATACTTAAATCCAAGCTTAAAAATGCCTGTGTTTGAGTCTGAGAAAGATCCTGAGACTGGTTTAAAAGTCCTATCCTTCCAAATGGCCATACTCCACTATTAACAACAACACCAATAAGTTCCAAAGTCTGCAACACTGGGTTGTCAGATTTTGCTGGCTTACCACTTGCTGAGGAAGAAGATGCTAATGTTGATGCTGACCCAGAAGCAATTCCAGATCCAGATCCAAACGGACTTGAGCCAAACACGGACCCACCACCAGTTCCAAAGGGACTTGATCCAGAGCCAAATGGACTTGATCCAAATGGGGTTGACCCAAATGTAGTCCCTGTTCCAGATACAGGTACTCCACCTCCACTTCCCACTCCTCCGAATGGACTCTGCCCAGCACCTCCAAAGGGCCCTTTACCTCCAAACGGACTTGATTCACTCCCTCCAAAAGGTCCTCCATAGTTACTAAATGGCCCAACTCCACTTCCTGATACCCCCCCTGAAGCAAATACATTGTTCATATCACCAGAAGATTTAACAGCAGATCCAGAAAATGGGTTAAACTGCCCTACACTTGTTCCAAACCCACTTGTAATACTTGTTTTATTACCACTACTATTACTACCCATCCCCTGTTCAAACATCGATCCATTTGGATGATAGTCACGACAGTTATCTCCAAATCTACAAGATCCTCTTAAAAAGAATTGACATGGCCTCCTATTGCTCATTTATACTTTCCTATGTACTTATATTATTGCTATTAATTTATTTCAACATGTGGCGGGAATGGTTGGCGCCAAAAATGAATAATTGTAATGATTAAGTCAACAAAGAATACCAGAAAGTAAAATAAAAAGAAAAGTATATAAAAAAAGCATCAAAGACCACAATAAAGCTGTAAATGATTAAGGATCCAGAATTAAGACCACAAAGACACAAGGACAATCCCGTAGTTTTTTTAGATATTTGTTTATCAGATGAAACTAATAAGATTGGGAGACTAGTAATAGAACTATTTGAAGATATTGTACCTAAAACAAGTGAAAACTTTAGACAATTTTGTACTGGAGAATATAAAAAAAACTTAAAAAGTGTGGGATACAAAGGATCCATAATACACAGAGTGATTAAGGATTTTGTAATACAAGGTGGCGATTTTGTAAATGGGGATGGTACTGGCAGTATGTCAATTTATAATTCAAGCTATTTTAATGACGAGAATTTTGAAATAAAACATACAAAGCCTGGACTTCTTTCTATGGCAAATAATGGTAGTCCAAATACAAATGGATGCCAATTTTTTATTACTTGTAATTCATGCTCTTGGTTAGATAACAAACATGTGGTTTTTGGACAATTATTAGGACATGATTCTTTTGCAACTTTAAAAAAGATTGAAAATGCCACTGTTATACCTCCAAATAGTAAGCCTAAAATACCTATAATTATATATGAATGTGGACAATTATAATTATAATTAAACAAAGTTAATATTTAAATATCCAATATTTATTTTTCTTTTTATTACCATACTACATCTCTCCTTACGAAGTATTTCTGCAATTTATTGTTATTTACTCCGACTTTTAAATTAATATTTTTAATTCTTTTGCTTAAAAGTAGGTTCTGTTTCAAATGTGATTTATTTTTAAATTGAATGTTCAGACCCAATTTACTAGTGTCATATACATTAATCTTTTTATTATGATATTTATTTTTTAAAACCAGTGAATGGTTACCATCTCTAATCTCATCTTGCTTTTTTGGTATTCTCTGTTTGTATATATATGCCAAATTCCTATGTACAACTTCTTTTCCATTTGGTAGTCTTAAGTCACCAAATTCTGTTATCATTGGCTTTTTCAAGTTGTACGAACTTAAAATTTCATCTAAAAAAACTTCTTCTTCTCTATTTGATCTGTCAATTTTATCCTCATCTTCGTCAATATATTCCCATTCATCATCGTCCTCTAATTTTACGTCATGATCAGAAATTGATAATTTGTTCAAGTTTGGAATAAGTTCCTTATATGATGAAGAATAGTTGTAAAAACTTTCCAACTCCTCTTTTTGAATGTCCAAGTGAGTTCCCAACATTGTATGACCCAAACTTATCATATGATCTCTAACTGCATTTAAACTTGAAAATATTCTATCACAATACAAACAAATATGACCCTCAAATAACTTCTCTCCCAAGTATTGAGCTAAACCTTCATAATCCACCAAATAATCTCTATCTGGTATTATAAATGAGTACTTTTTTCTCATATATTCAAAGCATTCATCCATGCTTGGGTGTATTGTATTATCAAAATAACAATATGTTAATTCATAAGTATCTGACTGTTTTGGTCTGTCATTCATTTTAATTTCTTTTTCATTCAAAACCTCATTCTCTTGAGCCTCAATCTTCTGCTTATTCTTAATATGAGAATTCCCCTTATCTACTTTTACTTTTGTATACTCTAATAACTCTAGTTTCCTTTTAAATACCACTTCAGACACTGGCTCTTTATTCGCTAACTTTCTCTTTTGATTGTAATTGTGCCATTCTGTCTTATAATGATCTCTCAATTGAGATGTACTCTCCAATTTATAACCACATACTGTACATAATGCTGAAACATTCTGCATTTCTTCACAACTTTTTGACTATTAGAAAAAAATATATATACCTAAACTGTTTCTCCAAATAGTCTCAGCTCCAAACAATAAGTTCTAAAATCCTTTCTGTCCTTAAATCTTTTATTCTCAAATGTTTTTTTCTTTTTAATCTTCAAGAATAAAAAGAACCCTTTTCTATATTTTTTTCTTTTATTACAAATTCAATTAATTATTTTTTTTTTATTTCGGTCGGACCGCCATTTGCATTCTGACATTACCGGTATATAATTACTGCGTCATGCAAAAAAGCAAATTTGCAAGTGGAAAAGGCGCCTAGTACATGCAACGGTAAATTAAATTATTTAAAAAAAAAAAAGGTTTATTAAACTAATGCAGTTATAGGGAAAATATGCCAAAAAAAAAACAAACTACTTTCCAAATAATTAACTTATTTTATTGACATTAATTTCATTCTATGAAGGCAATATTTATTCTTTATTTTTAATTCATGAATTTTTTCCCTCTTCCTTTCAGTTCTCAATTTTTAATAATTAAAATATATTTCATCTAAATCATTAAATTACGTATGGCGCCATGCTATTTTTATTTATTTGGAGAATAACTGGTGCTATTTCCCCACGTAAAAACTAAAGAATGTGAATTAAAAAAGGAGAAATTTTTCTTCTGATCCAAGTTCAATAAGTAAAACTTTGCCGAATTTCAAGGATTCTACTAATTTTCCAAATAATTAAGGACAAGTGTGTGGTGATTTGGAGGCAGACCAAAATTTATACATTATGAACAATGAAGTACGTAAGTTGGTGAATTTATATATCGGAAATACCTCCCGTTTTTACCAATTTCAAGTTGTTAAAACCCACTATAATGAGGATGATTACATTGATAACCCTTCCAACAAAAAGAGTACAAACTACAAACTTATTGAGGCTCAGACTAAAATTAAAGAAAGGTATCAACTCTTATTAGGAAGTAACAATGTTTATCAAGCTGACAATGGTTTCAAACTTTATGGAGAAGACAGATTATTGACTATATTACGAACTTTAGGCCTAGTTTTAGCTGAAAATGGTACTATTCATATTCCAAATCATTTTCTTGTCAATACAGAAACTGGAAATAATTCTCAAGTCTCCAACTCTCTAACATTTACCACTAATAATCACCTACTCAGCAATCTTAAAAAACAAATCAAGCAAGAACTAAAAAAGTTTGATTCCGACTTTCAAATTATATATGGAAGAACTCCTTCCAAAACTGACAAAGAACCACTCAAGCCTTTATATTTACTTTATAAACAACTCAAAGATTCGGCTTCTCAAGTTAGAGAATCCACCATTCAAGACTCAACCTCAGAATTAGAGTTACTAAAGCAGAAGAAGAACCAGCTGAGAGAATTTCTTGAGACATATCAAAACGAATTCTTCAATGAAAATCACAGAAAGGTTCTATATCACAAAGATTTACTACCTATAGAAAAAGAATACCTCGAATATAAATCAATCAAGAACAAAATCAAACAGCTTGAAGGATTATACTCGAGTTCAAGGTAAAATTTTACTAATCTTTTCCATCTATTATATCTACTATTTTATTAAGTGTAATATTACTACACTCTTTCTTTAACTTAGTACAAAACCTCTCTTCCTCTCTTTTTAGGGACCAGATAATAATTATCTAAATTATTACAAAATCTCCAAAGGAAAAAGATGGATTTTCAGGTGTAATTTAAATCAAGTCCCTTTCATTGCTGTATTATAAATTTATATTTCTTACATATTTATTCATTTCTTGATTCTCAATTATTCCGTGCTTGTGTAGAAAAGCTTACATGGATACCCAGAAACCTCTATTGGATATTAAGTGAAACCCAACCAAAAGCCATCCTCTCCTTTTTGGTGTTTCCTTTAGATCCTCAATGGTCTGGAGCCAGTCTTTTGTAGGACTGGAAAGACTTGTTGAGCTAATAATATTGTGTGAGGTTCAAAACCATATATATTAATATCCACATTATTCTTTGCATTTGTGGGGTGGTAGTTGTTACCAGTATTACTGTTATTTTTGATACTATTTACTATTAGATCATTATCTTTAATTCCTTGGAGATTTTTTGATTCAAAACGGTAAAATTTCCATTTAGATATTATTCTCTCGTCCAAGTTAAACCTATCTTGCAACTTACTTTTCAGGTCTGATAATCTGCAGGTAACTGGTACTGTCACCAAATAACTTGTACCGCCTGGCTGATTACTGTGATCATCATTATGGTGGTGATCTCCGTGATTTCCACTGAATCCACTTCTGGAGTCTTGAATCACCAGAACATCTACTAACTCTCCTTTCCTAAGTAGATCCAACTCTTTCTGAGAGTAATCTTGTTCAATCCTAAAGCAGTCTATAAAAGATCCCAAAGTTAGTCCTCTAAAAGTAGATGCATTACGCATACCATCTGTATTCAAGATCCTTGTCATCATCTCTCCTCCTCTGTATACTCCAACATGATCATTCTGATTGCTTGCTTCAAACAGCCTCAGATTGGAACCCTCTGAGTAACACAAGGTTCTACCTTCTAGGTTCTCTCCAACTTCTATAGCGTTGTTTGTGCTCCCAAAGGACCTGTATGATATAATATTCTCTCTTTTCTTTAGCTTTTGGATAAGCAAATCCACAGTATCACTGGACTCCACCTGTAAAATATATCTTCCTTTTGGAATATTAATGCAACTAACAGTATTAGTTACAGTTAGGACATGTTTATCCTTTCTATTCAAATTAACAAAAGAGTGACCCTTAAGGCACAGAGCCATAATAACAATAGAACGTGGAATCTTTCCATAATAATGTGATACACTCAGACTTCTAATCACAGAAGATATTGAATCATCGTGTCTTTGAGTCTGAATCAAAGAGAATAAAGTTAATAGAGATGCATCCAAAGGATTTAATGCATTTCTGGCCAAAGCAATGCTTCTTGGGTCCACCTTGATTTGGTTGCAAACATAGATCCAAGCTTTAATAGCTGGCCAGCGAAGATCTAAGTGAATATGGTGTATTCCCTTAATTTGATACCTTGAAAATGAACGTATTATACTATTATTACTGGCTTGCATAGCTTCCATAATACCATGATTTATTGTATTAACATTTGTATTTGTATTTGATAGGCCTAAATATGTACTTCCTCCAGGATGATGATACTCTCCGTCCAAAGGATCCCATAAGTATAATGAAAGATTAACAGAATTCTGAAAGTTCTCAAACCAATGATGGAAATCTAAGACTGGGAATTCCGGGCATTTGACCATCTCCAGTTCTACAGGAAGTTTAAAGTTCGAATCTGCAGACAAAGAAGAAGACCTTTCCTCGTCTCCGTTTTCAATATTCTCAAGAGTCTTCTCCTCTTGGAGCCATAAGTTCTGATTTGGGAAAGTGATAATTTCTTCCAAAGATTTCCTCAGCTCTTCTCTTTTTCTATTAATTACTGAGTCGTCTAAGTTTATTGAGAAGATTAGACTAGATCCATTGATCAATTGAAGTTGCTGAACTGTACAACGGGGATCCAAGAGTGGAAATGGATTCTCATGGTCTGAAGATGTCTCAAGGCACACTCTAAGTCCAAATTCAAAGTTCCCTACAGATCCTGTAGGTTTGGTATCTTTCTCCTTTTCTATCTCCATCATTACATACTCATTCAGATCTTTAAGCGTGGTACTTTGAGAAACCATTACAAGTCCCAGGTTGTATAGATTGGGAATCTCCTGGGTCCTAGAGTACTTAGAGCAAAACTCTCCCATCTTTGGATCTGAAATATCAAAATATCTCAAAAGAAGTAAAACTTCTCCGCCTCTGTTTTCATTGAACTTCCTCAGCTTGTTTTCGATCTTCTGTCTCTTCTCCAAATAAGGTCCATCTGCATTTGGTGGTAAATCTGGAGGAATTCGGTCGATTAAAAGGCTCGAGACATCATCCAAAAATAAACACATATATAAAGTTGGACAAGATGAGTCCCAGAGACCTGCACGATGATACCTCCTACATAAATCTGACATTAAAATTTCGTCTCCTGATCTTGTACCCGAACTCTGAACTCCTCCGAAGCCAATGGCTCTACCTATAATCCCGCCTGATCCTCTTTGAGAGTCAGTTCCTCGGCTCCCAAGGCCAATTCCCTCTCCTTGTGGGGATGAGATGCATGTATAAAAAGATAGGCTAGGTGAAGATGATGAGCCTGTGTTTGCATGAACAAGATGGTGATGTGATCCAGTCATCCCTCTCATTCCAGAAGAATGGTTTCCGTCAGAACTGGTTTCCAATAAGAACAAATGGGATCCAAAAGCTTTGTTAGCAGCAACCATGTCAGTTTGGAGTACCCTCTTATCCAAGAACCTTCTTTCCAACTCTGAGTGGAACTGAGAAAGAGAAAAGTCTCTTGAACATTTGAAGATATAATTCCACGGGAAGGATGAGATACTTTGATGAAGACCCATAGATCTTGGGCGGCATAAGGGTGAGATATTGTAGCTGGTAGAAAGCAGCAATTGAATCCGTACATGCTCATTAAGATCTTGCCTAAGTTTCTTTCGAATGTTCATCATCTCAATCTCTCTATTGTATTTGGAAACTAAATCAGGATTGACTTCCTGAGGGATTGGTTCTGAAAGCAAATCTTGAGCTTGATCTTCCCTGACATATACTAAGATGTAAGCTGAATGAGTCTTAGATCTTTTTGGAATATCACTATCTGGGTTTCCTAAGTAGTCCCAGACCTCATATTCATAACCTCCAAAGTTATCCTCAATAGCTGTAGAAGATGAAACTAAAGTAACCTTTTCATCATCAAATTTAAACCAATCGGAATCAGGTTTTGGACGTATATAAGCATAATAATGCCCACTATGTACATCCCCTTGATGAATTACAACAGTATGTAATATATACTTTTCAGCACTCCCTGCTTGAGTCTGATCATCTTCACTCTTATTATTGTGGTTGACAAAACTAGACAGATCCAGCTTCTCTGGGAAAGTAAAGTAATCATTCAACTTGACCATATCCATGCTCTGAATGTTAAACTGGAATCTTTTTAGATGGAACTGGACAACTGGTGGAAATCTTTGGAACCTGACTCCCTTCTTTGCTCTTTGCTTGCCAAAGCCTTCAGCCTCATAGAGATTCTCACCATCTAAAACTTCCTCTTCTACAAATCGTTGTAAGCTCTCCTCTAATGACTTTACTCCCTCAACATCAACCTGAATGTCATAAAAATTCTCTCTTCTTCGAGAAGTACAGTCAACGTCCAAACATTCAATGTAGTTTTCATATTCTCCCTCAAAAAGAGCTTTAATGCTCCCATCAACTGCAGTATTTTTCATCTCCTCTTCTAAACGATCACAAAGTAACCTATTAAGTTCCTGTGCATCATGTTGTGTAAAGGCGTCAGCAGCATCCCATCCAAAAGATCTCATCAGCTCACGACAGTTCACAGGCTCTGAACAGGTTTGAAGTTCGTAAAACAAAGTCTGGAGAGCAGAGCTAATCTTTGTCTGGTCATTTCCCGCTTCTGATGCTGAACAATTACCTCCTACTATAGATCCTGGCCCAGATACATTACCACTTACAACGCCAGTATTCTGTCCATAATCTTGGCATGCATTTGATGACATAATGCTTTCTAGACTAGCAATTCCATCATTCTCATATTCAAAAAGGCTTTTTGCCATTGCACTGGTCCACTCCACAGCATCCTCAGTAGCATCCCCTAACAAAGAAATTGTGAGACCATTAGACTCTGAGTTAATGCTCTGAGGTGTGAACTCACCAAATTCATCAGTCTTGGGGAAACAAGCACTCACAGGAGTCAATTCAGGTCTTGTTTCCCTACTTAGTGGGGTGTTAGAACACGATGAAGCTGTAGTAACCTTATTTGGATTTAATGGAATTGTATAAACTGCCTTTCTAAATCTTCCAATATGGTAAAGGGATTGGAGTAAGGAATTCATGTAGCATGTAGCACCAAGATTTCGAATCCCAACGTATCCAGTTAATGATCTATCCGTCCCTAAACTGTCAAGATTCGATTTTCCATATGAAACTGGATCACATAGAACTGGAAACACGCCAGCTCTGAAAATGACAGTTTCTGTCTCAGGATCCACAAATCCTGTCTTTGGATCCAAAAGGGTCTTCAAGCTAAAAAAGTCACTCCAACCACGATCGGCTTCTGGACCTGCAGAACTGTAGTCAAAATTCCTTTCTTCCAAAGAAATCTTCTTCTTTGGGTCATTTTCCCCTTTGAAGCTGAAAACATCGCTCATAAAATGAGATTTCCTGTAGTCTTTTTGATTAATTAAAGTTACAGAATATCTAGTATTTAGCCATATCCAGTTTGAAGGCCAGTTTTGAGACGGTATAGCCTCCAAATATGCAGAAATGTGACCCTCTAATGATCCCCCACTAGTCAACTTAACCTTTGGGAGAATCATCAATCGGAAATTAAAGTTCTTGTAACTGTGAATATTGGAATATAGTCGGTTCTTTGGTCCTCCCTCGGTACTGTTCATCATTCCCATAATCTTTCTTCTGAAACCTTCCACTTTAAATTCCAACTCATTCTGAAGACGTCCTGGTATACTCGAGTAGTCATACTGTCTTTCTCTACTCGAGAAACCCTCCATGGACGGCCTCTCTACATTACGCCCAGTATGCATTTACTCAGTCTCACTTAAAATTGCAATCCTAGCTGGCTCATTCAGTCTTTTAGTCTCTTTTCAACTCTGAGATCAGGAAATTCAGTATATGATTGAGTAAGCCAATAACAAAAGAGTGTATTTAATAGATAATTTATTTATCTATTCCTATATATACACATAAAAATATATATATATATAATATACATATATATAGAAATATATATGTATATTTCTATATATATATATATTTTAAAACTTGGCTCTTTTCGTCTTCTCCAATTTTACAAATTCCTCCGTCTTCCTCACAATTTATGCCTCTTTCACACAATTTGTTGCTCTATTAACTAGCTGTCTCCTTTTCTTTTCTTTCTTTTCTTCTCCTCCTTTTTTCTTTTTTTCACAACCTTTCCCTCCTGCTTCCCCCCTTTCTGGTTTAAGGGGGGGGGGGCCATTACCTAGACAGTACTTAAGGCTCGGAACCCTCCCCAAAATAAAGCCTTACACAAATGTTCCCGCCACTAGGCGGGAGCTATGCACAAATAAAGGCGGGGTTGTGGGGCATGCGGACCATGTGGTTGCGGATAAAGTTACAGGGCAATGTCAGAGATTTCGTGGTCGTTACCAGATGAGTGATTATAATGGCTACCAAAGGAAGGGTCTGGGTAATGATAAGAATTTTCGAGCATTGCTTCATAGACCTGCGGAGAATATCTTCTGATCCATTCTAGCTGATTATTTAACATATCAATGTCTCTTGAGAATGCTTCAAGCTTAATGTAAACGGCCTCATTAGTTTCCTTGAGCTTTTCGTTTTCAAGTTTCATTTTTTGATTAATTTCTTTACTGTTTGAGTCTTCAAGCTCTTTGCTCTGAGTCAAGAGTTGGGCGTATTGTTCTTCTAGTTGATTATAGTCCTTGCATTTCTCTTCTAAAGAAGTCTCAAGCTCGGTCATGTTCCGTTCTAGTTTGCTCATGTACTCCCTACATTGTTCAGAACCTTCAAGTTTCTGTTCCAATTCTTGGATTCTAGCCAGATGAGTTTTGTTGATGTTTTGTAAATTATCCACTTCACTGCTTAGTGCTTTGCTTCTGCAAATCTCCGACTCAAGTGAAGTCTCAAGCTCGTTGATAGAGCTTTTACCTCTCAGAATTTCTTCCTCAGATTCCTTCAGCCTCTCTGAATTTTTCTTTGTTTGACTTTCAATCTCTTCCAATTTTTTCTCCAAGTCTGAAATTATTTCCTTATTCTTTTGATTCTCATTTAATTCGGTTTCCAGTTCAAAAATGTACTCATTTCTACTAATCTTTTCTGACTCAAGTTCGTTAATTCTTTCCTTTAAAGATGCAAACTCACTTTCTTTAGAGCTTAAGTTCATGTACTGTGAGTAAAGCTGTTCATAATTTGCCTCTAAATGTGTTTGTCTAGTTCTCCATTCGTCATCAATTCTTGATATTTCACCCTCTAACCAACTGACATGTTTATTATACTCCTCAGACTTGGATTCCAACTCTTCTCTTAGTTTTCTTTGTTCAGATTCAATCTCGTCCCTGGAGGCCTCCACTAAACTTTGGTTTTTCAGTGTCATATCTTTTAATTCTTTCGAGAGTCTTTCACAATTCTCTGTAAGTTTCTCCTTGTCTAGTCTAAGTTCGGACTCCATCTGATTCTTTTCTTCCTTAATTTTCTCCATTTCTTCTTCCAATTGAGTCTTTAAATTTCTTAATTCCTGTAGCTCTCTTGAAGTATTCTCCATTCTCTGACCTTCAGCTTCCATTATGGTTTCTAATTCAAGAATCTTTGAAGACTTATCTTGGTTTTGTGAATTCAGAGCCAAAACTTCCTCTTCTATTTTGCATTTTTCCTCCACTAAGTTTTCAATTTGGGTCTTAATTATGGTAATCTCACCTCTATGTTGCTCATTCCAATTTAGTAAATCATTCTTCTCCTGACTTAAGTCGCTTATGCTTTTTTGAAGTTGATTAATCTGCTCATCTTGTTCACAAGTAAACTTTTCCATGAGTTCTATTTGCTGTTTATGCTCTTCAATCAACATCATCATTTCTTGCCTTATCTTTTCCTCATTTACTTTTGAAAGTGAAATTAACTCTTGATTTGTTTCCTTTAGTTTATGGTTGTCTTGTTCATAATCTCCAAATTTCTCAGTAACTAATTTAAGTTCTTGTTGTTTCTCATCCAACTTCCTTTTTAACTCATCCACTTCAGATTTTAATCTAGGTATCTCCTCTTCTGAAATCTTTAACTTAAGCTCCCTATTTTGTATATTCAGTTGCATCTCTTCGAATTGTTGCTGTAAGTTTTGAATATATGAATAATACTGATGTAATAAATCGTTATTTGAAGCCTCATTAGATGAAAACTCGTCCTGAAGTTTCTTTAATCTTTCCTCAAACTCTTTAGAGTTAGAAATGTTCATATTCTTTTCATTCTCTAATTCACTTCTCAAAGTAACCATATCTGTCTCATATTGCTTGTATATTGCCTTATATTTTTTAACCAAATCAACATACATTCCTCTAGTCTTTATAAGCTCCTTCTCAATCTCATCACTATTAGACATTACAGTGTTAATAGTTCCAGATATCTCCTGAAACGTCTTGTTTGTTACATTTCCTATGTTCAAAATCATCTCCATTAAACTATCATACTCACTGCTAGAATCTTGCAAACCCTTGAATACTTTTCCAACCAAAAAATCCATCTGTTTTAACTTATTCTCCTTAATCTCTATACAAACTTGGCTTAAACTTTTCCTTCCTTCTTTTTGTTCAATATTTTGTCCATTTATACTCATATTTTCATTATACTCAAAATCATCAATTAACTTTTGGGATTTTTCGTCGTATCTAAATCCAAAAAATGAAATGAATTCTAACATTGAAGACTCTATTTTTGGTGAAATGTTTTCTTTAGGATCTACAACTTCTCTTCCAGAGGCCAAATTCCAAGTCATATCCAACTTTTTATCCATTATCTCCATCTGCTCATTCTTCTCAGAGACTCCTGGGAGACTATTTGAAGCTACACTTCTTTGAGATAATGGCCTTATTCTTTGTCTTTGTCTCATATCATTCTGAGTATAAAGAACTTCAGTTTGGTCACTCTCAGAATTTGAGATTGTTGAATTCATCTTATCTTCTATTTCATTTCTGACTCTCCCCATCATTTGGTGATCCAGATATTCACCTATACCATTCATTGTAATTTCAGTGTTATTTTGACTAAATCCATCACCAATCTCCTTCTCAGTTATTTCTTGTCCTATATAGTGACTTTGGTGTCTTAGACCTCCCTCAATTCTTTCTCCTAAAGCATCTTTTGGATTCTGAATAACATTTGGAGTTGAAATGAATGATATGGGAGAATCCTGCATAGACGCTCTTCTTTGAGATACTCCACCTATTAATTCTCTATTTGAAATTGCTGCATTTGGTAAAGATGGTATCGGAGGAAGTGTCCTGTTAGTTATTGACGTCTTATTAGTACTGCATTGATTAGTATAGTTTGTATAAACTGATGATGGAAACGATATACTCTGATCTTCCCTGAAATGTTGTTCAGACCCTGAAATTTCACTAGAATAACCTTCAAAGTTGCTTGGACTCAACTCCAAATGATCTCTCTCTTCTTTTTCCTGAATAGACATACTTCCTACTGTATTATTATCATTCTCAAACTGGCTTTGCTCTTGCCTACCAAACTCCACAATCCTGGTTTGTTTGTCTGAATTATCTGTAAAACTGTTAGCACCAGAAGTACCAACTGGTTCGAATAAAGTTGCACTCGAATTCACACAATTAAAACCTGCAGTAGGTATTATTCCTCCAATCTGTTCTTTAGAATTCTTCATTATATTCAAACCAGGAGTTGAAGTATATAAATTCTTTCGAATTCCTGTACTTTGAGAACCTGAGGAAAAGGATGCCATGCTTTCAGTTCTGGTTCCAGAATCTGTTGTTGTTGGTCTCTTTGGCGGAGGAGGTGGGAGATTCTGTTTCTGTTCGACCAAGTGCTCTTCACCTCGAACCACCCAGCTTTTTAATTCTTTATTATAATAAAATTTATTTTCCTCTCCTAAATTAGCCTTTACTGGCTTTACACCATCCTCTCCTTCCTCATTCTTCTTACCAAAAATCTTTTTCAACATTGATCAACTCGCTTTTTTAACTCCTCTCAGTCATCTGCTCCAAATTGGAATATCCCAAATTCCTTTTCTTTCCCTTAATTTTCCACTTCTATAGGTATCAATTTTTTGGAAAACTAAAACCTTTAATTCCTATTTAACTTATCCTATTTATTTTTATCCGCCCAATATTTTGACTTTATTTTTATTTATGGTGCTTTGCCTAACAAGCGGGAATTTTTGTAATAATTGCATGTAATGTGGGGCGGCCATGCTTATAAACGTGTTTTTGCATGTAATACCGGTATAGGAATAAAAAAATTGTACACGTAAGAATAAATATTTATTAAATAGAATAGCAGAATGTAAGTAAATCCTAAAGCTTTTACTTGACTTAAGAATTCTGATAAATCTTAAAATTATATTTGGATTTTTTGAGTTTTTTTCTATACTAGAACTTATACTTAAACGAAATATAGTTATTCTAAGTACATATGATTGTTCCTCTCTTCTTATTACTAGAATTATTAACAATATATTAGTATTATCGGTAGTAGTATTAATTTTAATAGTATTAACAATAGTGATCATAGAAACAATATTTAAATGAGTTTATAGGGAACTTAGTATTGCCTGTTGAGTAGTTTGTAATTTTCATGCATTGCTAGGGAAATAATCAGTTTTTGGGGCATTTTCCCCAAGTTCTCGATCTTATTGTTCAAATATAATTCAGCACATTTTGGAACTTTTAAAGATTCATAAACGTCGTCTAATATATTATTCAAGTTTATTTCCTGATTTTCTTCTGGATTACCTTGAATATAAGCAAATGAGCTATTTTTAGTATGAGAGTTTGAAAGTTTTTTTAATTTATCTCCCTTTAACTTAATGTATATTGTGATTATTAATGCAGTACTAATTCCAAATATCATTAATAAGGTTATTACCAAAACTTGAATTGGTTGAAAAATGGATACTCGGTTAAATATATTTATGGTATTTGTCTTCATATTTGAAATGTAGTTCATCAAAAATATTTCGGGAATTATACCTTCCAAACATTCTAATCTTAGGAAGAGCATACTTATTGTATTTGCTATGTTTAAAGGTATCGTACTGAAAATAAGTATTGAAGAGAAGTATTTAGCCATAATGAACCAAAAACTGATAAATAATGGTTGGCGAGATCTAACATTACAGTACAAGTTAAAGTTGGAAATGCTTTGAATGAGTTCTTCATTTTTAGCAAAATATTTGTTTTGGCTGATCTTCATCTTATTCAAACCATAAAAACTATTATTATTATTATTATTATTACTATTATTATTATTATTATTATTATTATCATTATTATTATTATTGCTATTATTATTATGATTATAATTACTATTATTATGATTGTGATTATGATTACTATTCAAGTTACTCACTTGTATTGTAGACTTCTCCGAGTAATAATTTAGTGATCCAGCATCTTCCAACTCTTTTGAATTGAGTTTCCTTCTTAAAAAATCAATATTAGAAATATACAACCACCAAGTTGGGCTATACTTCTGCCTTTTTATTACTTGTTCATGATTACTCTTGAAATTCTTCTTTGCAAAGTACCTTGCAATAATAAAAGTAATTAGGTAATTTATCGAAGATAATAATATAAATAAGACAAAAATATATTTTGTTCCAAATAAAAACCCAATAGAAAGTAAAATTGTTGAGATTATATATCCAATTGCTTGACACTTTAGAGCATTCTTACCAACAATCTCTTCTTGAATATCCCTGTACATGTACCAAGTTAGTATAATTGTTTCGAGTCCTGCTGTTAAAGCTAACATAAAATTGGCTGCATTACTTATTATTTGGATATCAAAAAGAGAACCAAATATTATATTAAATGTTTTAGAAATATAAAGTTCATTTTTGTAATATTTTGATAATTCATTCTTATCAGAAAAGTTAAGAAAAGCCATTTTATTTAGTTCCAATTGTTCTTTAAGCACTTTGTCATTAACATTTTGATTATCAAGCGGAAACCTTGGAATAAATGCAGTAACTATATTTGTTAATAGTACCGTTACCATTAAAAGTGTAATGAAGGCAAACTGAATAAAAAATGTCATCTTTTCGGCATTTCTATTCTTTTTGTTCCTATACGAAATCCCAAAAAACTTTAAAATTTCCTTCTTTATTAGCAAACAGAATGATGATAATATACAAAATATTAACTTTAAAAAACATTTAATCTTGTAAATAACCGATAATTTCTTTAAGCCGGCTGACTTTTCCCCTTTTTTTTTCTTTGATTCTTTGTTTTCCTCAATCTCAAAATTACTTGAATTAACACAATAATTCAAGTTATCAATTGTATGTTTACTATGGCTACAACTTTTCAACCTTCTAATATTCTTAATATTTTTCTTATTTGAATTGTTTAAGTTTGAATCTTGATTTAAAATTCCAAACTTGGGGCCAATTATTGGGAGAATCCAATAGTTAAAGATAACAAAAATATGCTTTGATATTATACTAGTACATATACATGCACTAGAAATTGCAAAGGAAAAAACTACAAGTATAAAGAAAATTATTACTCCACTTGGTATCCTTTTGGAAACTTCTATACCAATCATTATTAAATAAATGACCATATACTCTCCAAGTATCAAAGACTGAAACTTAATCTGAATGAAATTCCACTTGAACCAACTAGTCATATGGTTTTTTAAAAAATTAATTTCTTCTGTTGATGCAGATTCACCATTAAAGAATTGAAATATTTCTTGAAAATGGCCTGAGTCTGGTTCAAACATATCATGCATTAACCAATTATTCCCATGAAAATATTTAGGAATAGTAAAGTAATTATATTGTTTGGATTTTATATCCTCAATATTATAAGAATCTTGATCAATTTTTAAGGATTTTTCATTAGAAGATTCATTAACTTTATTCTGATTAATATTGTCTTTAATAATGGCTGTAATTGATGTTTTTCCAAAATGACGATTAAATGGAAGAAGCAAAGTAGTATTCGGAGACTCAGTTAGAGAGATAAAAGCTGCATTAGATATTAAAACCACCATTGATGATATTATCACGCATGCAAGAAAGAATACAGCGGAATTAGCTGCACTCATTAAAGAAGGGAAATTTGTGTGTTCTTGGTTAATTTGATGAAGTTTTAAAGCCATATTTTGTTCCGTATGATTATTTTGAGTTTCTATACTTTGAGTATGACTATCAATTGAGATTGAAGGAATAGTATTATTTTTAGAAACCTCGTCATTTCTATACTTTGACTCATTCTTCTCCATTTCTTGGTTATAAACTGACTTATACATCCTGGAAACATGTTTTCTAAGTGTAATTTCGCCAATTCTTGGTTCTTTGAAACTCATAGGAACTTTTTCTGTTTGTTCTTTTTCATTATCAAACATATTAAGAATGGGACAATTTTTAGCTTTTGAGCTAGAATTAAGGTTATTTCCAATAATCCCATCGTAAAATCCATCGTTCTTGTAACTTAAAGGATTTGAAGTACTTGAATTGTAATCTTCTTTTATTATCTCTTTTAAAGGAAACATTGTAATTAAAAATGAAATGCCAAAGAATAATAGAGTATTATTTATTGAACAGTACCATATTGCCGGAGAAAATAGATTTTCAATCCCTTCCTGGGTAACTAATATAGAAATAAAGATACTTAGCTGAATATCATTAGCAACAATCTGAATAGATGCAGTGAGAAAAAGTGTTATTAGAGAAAGAAATGAAAGGAAAGATACCATTCTGTATAGCTTTCCACCTCCATTTATGGAGAATATGATGAATATTAATGAAATAGAAAGTCCACAAATTCTTGCATACAAATTGGAATTTAACCATCTTAAAGGTTTTTTTATAGGAAAGACTCGAGTTTTAATAATGTTTTCTGTATTAATAATTGCATTATTCAATGAAAAATAAATTGCCTCCTGATAACCACTTTGTTGCATGACAAATAAGTTCCTTAGCTTCTTTAAGGGAGAAGGAATACACCATGTTGGATAATTGATAGGGGTAGATGAATCATTAGTACTGTTATCACTTTGGACAGCCTTCATAAAAAGTTGCAAGCCAACTTCGCCTAAAAGTCTTGAACTATTAACAGTGTTTCCTGAGTTAAAAGAGCCAATATTTGTGTAGGAGTTAACTGCATCCATAACTTCGTTTGAATCCTGGAAGAATGGAGCAACTACATTACAAATGGAGGAAAAAGAACACAATGAATACCCATAATTAATCTTTTGTGCAGTTAAATTACCGGATTTAATTTGATCAATAAAGTTACCCTCTTGTGCGTAAATTGAATTATTTATGCGACTACAAATCAATTCGTCCTCCAAAGTTACTCTCCATAGTTTTTTTGGAATATTATATAATATTACACTAATTGTACTAATAATCTGGACTGAGTAGAGAAAAATGACGACAACAGTAACCAAACTTAATATTGTTATGCCCACATACTTTGGATTGAAATATTGCATTGCTTCAAGAAAGCCATATCTTTGGCCTCTTTTTCTCATAGAAAATTCTAA
The DNA here is from genome assembly GCF_001865345.1 of Cryptosporidium ubiquitum. Classification (NCBI taxonomy): domain Eukaryota; phylum Apicomplexa; class Conoidasida; order Eucoccidiorida; family Cryptosporidiidae; genus Cryptosporidium; species Cryptosporidium ubiquitum. Next base: position 87,697 of record NW_021639817.1, on the reverse strand, counting down.
CTGGGATAAAGGAATCCCGATCAACATAAATGTCACTAAATGAGAAATTGTACAAGATAGAATTGAATATCTATACATTGCTGAAGATAATCTCAAAATAATAAATATCCCAGTGCAACCACTCAATATTGCCACTAATGGTAGGTATTCCCATAAAGTTAGACCAAAAGAAGAAATATTGCCACATTTTTCTCTAAAATACTTGCCATCTTCTCCAGTTAAAATATTATAAATACTAAAGTCATTTTTCATTTTATCTGAATCTTTATTTTCATTAAAATCCTCACTATCTCTCTTCTCATCATTTTCAAAATTGATGTTAAATTTTATTTCATTTTTTTTTTCTTCATCTTTTGTACACGGAGGCTCTGATAACTCATTTTTACTATTATCCACATGCAAGTTATTGTATACCGGTAATTCTTTATTATTTTCCACATTAATTTTGCATGCATTATTCAAATTATTAATGCTGGAGTCCGGTTTTTCATGCATACCACACAATTCATTTGAGTAATGTAAATTAAACGCTTCAGAATGGTTAGGAGTAGGGAGGAGTTTTATTGATATTTCTTCTCCACCTATAACAGCATCGTTAATGCCAAATACATTCTGTTTTAAATTAGTGTTACGAGGGGAATCCTCAGAGTTGTTAATATTTATTGAATTTTCCTCAATTTGAAAAGAATTCGTCATATTATTCTGAGGAGAGTTTCTTCCATTTGTTGTAGATTTATTAACATAATTTTGATCATTTTCATTCGTGAAATTTTTTAATTCTTCCCTTAGCATTACCTTTACTCGCCATTTCGATACTGACGGAATATACTCGGAAAACCACTTAATATCACTGTGAAAAAGTTTAAGCGACGTCTGATAAAGATCGTTTCGCAGTTCTAGATGTTCATCATAGGTCATCTTTTTTATCACATAAAAACAACTTTATCAAATCTAGAAGATAAACATGTTTAAATTTCAATCAATTGCACCCAAATTTTCTTTATTTTTTGGCTGTTCAATATGTTTTTGTTATACTAAATTCTTTATTTTTTATTTATATGCCATTAACTATAAGCCCCACTCAATTTTCTTATTATTTCCCGCCAAGTAAATTTTTTTAAATCTAATTAAATCATGTAAAATATTACATGAAAAAAATGATGAAATTTAAGTAAAAATAGAGTAAACTATAGTCAATTAAAAATACAACAAAAATAAAGATAATCTAGCTAATTTAACACATTGATTGTTAAATAATCAACTATTATAGTTTTATTCGCTAATCTAGATATTGTAGCTTGAATTAAATTAATTATCACATTTGGGATTTCTTGACCTGTTTGAGCTTTGATTAACCTGAGAATTATAAACTTTGGCAGCAATATTTGCAGTATTTGAGTTTTTATCAAAGAAAGATTTCAAATGCATTGGTTGATGATTATTATGAATTCCAGGTTTATGTTGTATACAATTTTGCATAATAGGATTTTCTAAGCAATCGGAAGAAGATGAGGAAGAAAAGTATAACTGAGGATCTGAATGAACGATATTAAGATCATAAATGTTATTTGTATTATCACAAACTTCCGCAAAATTATTTTCACAAAAACTTTGTTTATTGAAGCAATTTGAATATCTTATAATAGAACTTGAAATTGGATCATATCCAGAATGAAGATTATAAGGAGAAGAACTAAGAATATCAGGTTTTTGTCTATTCTTATTTAAAGGAGTCTGGTCCAAGTTTGCAGTTGGAGTAATTTGTCCTGACTTGCTTCTAGTACGGCTTTGATCTTGAAAAAATGATGAATCTGACGAAGAAAAAGTACTCGAATTTGAAGTTAATGTAATGTTTGAGACTTCCAATAATAATTGACTCGAGTTTTCATTAATATTGTTTGAAGGAGAAAGGTTCTCAATTTCATGAACAGGAGAGAATTCGGAAATTGCTTGACTCTGTTTTTCCATCAAACTTGGGGATGATTTAAGCAAGCTATAATTATGATCAGAAGTTTTCATTGCTGGTAAGCTTTCACTGGATTTTGTCCCTCTAACTCCCATTAACTTTCTTAAATCTCTCTCTTTTTTCTTCTTTTCTATAGCTTTAAACTCATTAAATTCGTATTTTACGAGTCTAAAAAACATATCACATCTTTTAATTATCTCACCACAAGATGTTGAAATGGAAGCTCCTTGTTTTGAAGAATTGTTTCCTGTAGCTTGAGCTTCGCCAGCATAACATTGTAAGTCATTTAGCTTAGATATTATTTCATTTAGTTGTTTCTTAGTAATTTCAAGTTTTTGAGAAGAGTTATTTACAAAAGTTTCCACAATTTCCAGATAAAGCTCTTCTACTGTTTTTTCTACTCTATTCTCCACCCCAAAAACCGAAATTTCTAAGCTATTCTCAATTTTAAGTTCATTTTTAATTGAAATTTTTAATTCCTGGTTTTCATCCTTGTTTTTGCATTCTTTATTCTTCGGTTCTGTATTTTGCTTAGAACTATCTGATTGAATGGAAGAAAATAAATTGAGTTCATCCTGAATAAGATTTACGCTTTTTCCAAGCTCCTCCATATCTCTATACACATCAGCAATATCAATAGGAGCAGCTTCTGAACAGGTTTGAGAAATTACTTCAACCTTTTGTTTCATATCCTCAGAATGCTCATAAACAACTTTAGAAATATATTTAAGCAGATTGCTTTTAGAGTTATTAGATTTCACATTCTTTAGAAGCTCTATAGAGTGGAAACGAAACCCACAACTATTACCTCTATTTGTACCATGATTCAAAAAATTACCTATTTTCAGAATTAATTGTAGAATCTGACGTAATATTCCTCCTTTTTCTAAACTCGATCTAATATGAATAGCAGCATCCTCCAGTTTTATAAGCCTTTCCAAACAGCTTTGATACTCTTCTTCAAAAGTTTTCATTGCCAAGACACATTGTGCTCTAATTTTAAATCTATTTAAACTTAAAATATTCATTATAAAAAGCTCTGAGCTCCTTAAAGGAAGGGCTGAGTTGTCACCTTCTTCTTTAATAGAATTTAATAGCTGAATTTCGTCAGGTGTAGGATACAAATCCAATAGAATTTTAAGCCTTTCTTTAGAGACTCCCTTCAAAAAAGCATCAATCCCACCCATTAAACCCTGCTTTGTATACCCAAGCATGTCCTTAATTGGAGAAAGATCTAATTCATTATTGCAATCAAATAATTGCAAGGCCTTCAGTGCTATTTCAATATTCTGAGACCTTTTTGAGTCTAAAACTACTCTATATTTCTTTGAAGGGCCTCCAGTAGACGAATTATTACTGTTGCAATCTATGGTTAGCTTTTGCATTAAAGTACTCTTATCCTCAAAAAACTGCTCTAAAATGGAATTCATGTCAAACTTAAGCTCATTAGGATCGCTTTCAGTGCAATCTTTTATATCCTGAGAGTTTTCTCCCTTTTTAATTAGAATATCTTCCCAAATTGTTCCAATTATTTTGTTTGGAGGAATTACTGACCAATGAAGCCTTTTAGGTTCGAATCCCAAAGGAGGAGCCGGACCAAAATCGATATCTGCAAGCTTTACACCATTTGATATTTCATGTTCCAAAGTCTTAGATGTAGGTCCTCCAAACCCTTTAGATGTTGCTGCGCGTTTGAGTGATAGCTTCAAAGGAGGAGGTGCCTTAGGAGGAGGCGCTCTTTTTGCTGAAGAACCTGATCCTTTAGAAATAGATGCACTTTCACTCCCAATATTATAATCAGGTTTGAGACTTTCCATAGATTTTGACTTTAAAGGAGGTGGAGGACCTGGAGGTTTGCCCTTCGCAATTGGCCTATCTGGAATCACTTCCGCTTTGACCTTATCCTCAATAACCTTTTCGGACGAAGCGTTACAGGCAGGTGGAATATTTGTTTTATCTGCTTGAAGATTTTCGTTTTCATTCTTGTTTGTTGAATCAATTTCCTTGTCTTCCTCCTTTTTAGAAGCTGTTACCTCAACATTTGTTTGAACTCGTTTGCATAACTCTGGATGTTGCTTTGTTAATAACTCCCTCACTTTATCGGGTTCAAACCCACTGATTCTAATAGTTTCTAAAATTTCATCACTATTTGGGTTTAAATCCACAATCTTAAGTAAAATTGAAAGAGCCTCTTCATCCAAATCCCTAATACTTTTACCTGGAGAGTTTTTGTTTGCTGAGCCACTTTCCATGTTTCAAAACAAATCCACCGGCTTATAGGAATTACTTTATGGCCTTATTCAATCCTCATCGGCTTCGAATGATGAGGAGTCAGATAAAACCAACCTCTCAGATTTCAAACCACCTTCCTGTATTCAGAAATTGTTTTTCGTAAACACTAGAATTTTAATTACTTAATTTGCAAATTCCTTTGAACTAAGAAAAATTATGTTTTACAACTTCTTATTACTAATTTAAATAATAATTACGTCACCGCCCGTGTGGACAAAAATTATATACCGGTTCTACAAAAAAAATTTATTGACAAAAATTGTCAACACCGGTACGTGGAAAAACCATTAAAAAATTGCATGCAAAGTTGCAATTAAGTGTTTAGTAACAATGATAAGAAAAATAGCAGGAAAATGTTTAATTATCCGCTATAAAAATCTAATTACTAATTATATTTGACATTGAAATTTATTGCACAGTTTGGATCTCCAACAAGCATCAAATCCTATTATATCCAAATATGAATTTATATTTCCAAATTCTTCTTTCATTTTTGAAAAGAAATAAATCATATATTCAGGATTTGAGTCCTTAACAGAGTCTGGGAAAAACTCCATTTCTGTATCTATAACATCTTTAATTGAAAGCAAGCCAGCTTCAGATGCACAGTAATCTCTAATAATGAATTTTTCCTCTACCCCCAAAATGCTTAATAATATTGCGATAACTACACTCACCCTGTCCTTCCCCAAATTTCCGTGTAGCAATATCGGGGGAATTGAAACAGTAATCACCTTCAGAGCTCTGCAAACTGTCCCTGAATCAAAAACTGCAATGTCATAATAAATCCCTCCCATCTTCCTTAACTCCACATATTTTTTAATATACCATTTCTCAGCAAATTTTGGAGAAGCTAAGTTTAGTAAATAATAATGATAACAGATCATTCTTGGAATCATTACTTCCTTTCTTTTTCTAAGCAGTATTTCTTCATTCTTCGGACGTTTTTCGTTAAGTTCAAACCCTCTACCTTTATACCTTTTTACACAGTTCAAACAAAAAGGAAGGCTGCTCTGGCTATTATCCGAAGATGACATCTGACTGCTTTCATTTTCTAGTTTGAGAGGTTCTCTATAGTTCAAAGAATTCAATAGTATCAGAGTTCTTATATCATTAGAAACTTGTTCACGGTCTACCTCTTTCTTATTATTCTCTGAATCTTTTCTTTCTTCTATATAACTATCTATACCTTCATTTTCAAAAATTGGGCAATAATACTTCCATAGTGTTGATCTACTCAAAATCTCATCCTTTGTTGAGTAGGAATCTTCAAAGATAAACCTACCCCTTAAATCTATTATTGTTTTGACTCCCAAAGTATCACGTATTATATACTTTATCTTATCTGGTTCTATACCTCCAGGCCTACCTCCTCTATATAATATATGCCTTCTGATACTCACATCCTTCACAAATTGAGACACATCACGTATATTTGGAACTACATCCAATAAAATCCTCTTTCCTAATAATATATTCGCATAGTATTCGTATCCATATGAATACCAATTTTTTTCTTTTTCGTTATATTTCTCCAACTGACTCTCTACAAATGTTTGCACACCTTTTTCAAATGAAATTTCTTCAGAATTCTCTATCCTTATAAATGGTTTTAATTTATATGGAACCCTTGACAAAAACATTATGTAATATCTACCTTTATACTCTTAAACTAATTTACCTACTTTTTTCAACTTTTATTTTCTTCTCCTGTAAAATACTACTCCACTCTTTGAGTTTCCTAAACGCTACTTTATAACTTCAATTACCATTTCCTTTCTTCATTTAATTTTCTATTTAATATTTACTCCCTTCTCTTCTCCGTACCCACAAGTACTTTTTTATATTCAAGATACTTGCATTTACTTTGTCATAAACAATGTGCCGCCAAAAGAACCCGCCAAAAGGTGTATTTATTTAATATATGTTATTTTAACAAAAATATAAAAAGTAAATATAATAGGAAGGAACAAACAAATGATATGAATTTAAAAGAAAAAAAAATCAAATATTCTAAATAATATCCAAATTAGAAAAAATGATCTATTAAGACAGACTTCTGTCTATAATAGTGAGAGAATATACCCTATTCAGGCGTTGCTTACATTTTTCATTCAGTAAGAATGTAAGTGTCATAATAGGGTTAGAATAAAAATATCTTTTTTGATTCAGTGAGTTAATTATTGATTTATGGCTAAAATGCTTAAGTTATTTTAGTCATCATATAATCACATACATTTTTGTATATCATTATATGTTAACTTTATGAATATATATTAACTATATTGTTACTTTTGTCCATAGAATACAAAATAAGACAGAGTTACCATATAAAGAGAATCCACTGCAATATCTTTTAGATAGAAATAGAATATACATAGTGAAGTTTTATTTGTTAAATTTAGTACTAAATTAGTGAATATAAGATGTCTTCATTTGAAGAACTACTCAAGATTACCGGAAATGATCCACTTTCTTGGCTTTGGGCTGATTTGGTAGAAACCAACTACCAAGATACAGAAAATCAGATTGACGGGTTTATGGTATCATATAATAAGTACTTAGAAGAGATAAAAAAGAATTATGACGAAAATTTAGATATCTACGATCAATTCTCTTCTCCAATTGAGTCACTAAGCAGTGAGCTAAGTTGTGAAAGGATGCCAAACAGCCTAGAAAAAAACTACACGAAATTATTAGATAACTTAACAACAAAGAGGATGAAGATTAATGAGGTTATGACATTTGTTGTAGATTATTCTGATCTTCATTCAGTGCAAATGATAGAACTACTTATACAAAAATTCCCAAATTCGACCTTTGAAATGAAGCTTTCAATTTTGTATTGTATTTCTGATATACTATACAATTCCCGTTCTTCAAAAACAGGAGCTTGGAAACTTAGAAATTGTATTATGAACATGTTTCCATATCTAATTTCGCATATATCATTTCAAAGCAACCGAGGAAACAGCTCTTATATGGATCTTATTGATAAAACGAAAAGTATAATTGATATTTGGGTAGATTGGAAAATATTCCCTTTGGAATATATCAAAGGTTTGAACTCAACTCTGTACTTTGATAAAATGCTAGAAGAGATGAAGAGCGATAAAAAGACTATATTAACTAGTAACTTTAACGATGAAGTTTCGAATGGTACATTGCTTGATAAAGATATCATTTCAATTCTATCAATCTGGCCAATTAAAACAAGACCCATAGTCTGGAAGGTTTGGAAGGAAATGAATGATCTTCTCATAAATAAGAGTTTACATGAACCGAAACTCAGACAAGACTGGATCATAAATTATGGAATAGTTATTGCTCCTTTAAAACTATTTGGACTGACTAATTTTCTACATAGAATTTCAAACTTTTATATTTACAATAATTGAATTACTTATATAATTAATAAAACTTATTAATTTAAACATATCCATTTTAAATTTTTCTTATACAATTTTGTTATAGATTTTTATTAAGGACGTGATGATAAGTCAAAAAAAAAAAGCAAAAAGCTCTTTTTCTGTCACAAATACATGCACTTCAAGTCATCCATTAATATAGCTTCCTCAGATAACTCTCCTTCTTCATATTCATCATCTTTGTCCCCTTTTATATTCTTATTTATATCATGAAGTAACAATTTACTATCTCTTTCTTTCTTTTTCTTTCGTCTCTGAATATTCCAGATCCTCTTATATTCTTCGTGAGGTATTTGATTCCTTATTAATCTGAAAAATATACCACCTGCACTTTTTAGTCTAGTACTATCCTCTGTAGGATAGCCTCCATTTCTTATAATAATTCGTGTCTCGTTGAAAACTTTATACACCAAATCGTTTGGAATATAAAACACAATCCTTTCTAAGAGATAAATGTTTGGCTCCTTCAACTCTTTTACTAGCTTTGAAAGTAATTTAATTCTTTCCGGATCGTCTTTTTTTAATAGCTTTAATTTCTTGAGAAAGCCCGTCTTTTTCATAAGACATTGATGTTCTCACTTTTTTTTTTCATCAAAATAATCAAGTTGGTTAAATATATTCTTAATTTTTTCCCTTGTAGCTCACACAAAACACTTTCAACCGTTTTTTACACCCTAAAGCAAACCAAACCTGATTACTATGAGTCCAGGTAGAATCTAAATTTTCCAATTTTGCTAATACCTTTCTCTTTTTCCATAGTATTTATATTGACCAATTGACTTTTGGCGGGTCATTTGGTGGCGCCCTGGCATTTTTTGGCGGTATAATCGAATGTCATTTAAGATTAGAAAAAAATAGTTACTGAAATAAAGAGTATGTGGATTTTAAGCATTTGAAATATCGGTAATCAGTAGTTTTTGTTTACATTTCTCTAAATTCTTTTTAAGGCTTGGGATTCTCATATTATTTCGAATATTTAGGTAATGAATGGAAATGAACAATCTACAGGATGAAATAGAAGAGGAATATGAAGTTATATTATCTCATATTAATGATGTATCCTTTCATATTTTCCAATTTCCAATGACTTCAAGGGATAGTGCAACTGAGAAAGTTTGGCAATCTGCTTTTATTCGTCCCGATGGAGGATCATTCCAACTTTCATATTACTCGAGTGAAAGTAGTGAACTTAGCCCAAATTCTAATGAGGAAATGACTGATCATAATATTTCAAGGCAAGGAGCAAGTGAAAAGACTGATAATACTAATAAGGATCATTTATATATCGTAAATAGTAAATCATGTCTTTCTTCAGCAAATTGTTTGGTTGCTGGTTATTTTGATCATGAAAATAAGAAATTGTATATTACTCCAATTTCATCAGTTCAACAATTTCGTCCAAACTTCTCATCTATTGATCAAAAAAGGCCAGTGAGTATGAATGTTGGTATGGTAGAGAGACTATCTGAGTCTGCTGATAAAGATGAAAGAAATCAATCTTTGGATGACTTGGTACTCAATCATGGAAATAATTCTTTAGATCATGACATAAGTAATAGTAATAATAATAACCCACTATACTCTGGAAGTTTTTCTTTGGATAATGGAAAATTATATACAACTGGATCTGAGAATTGGATTAAAATACCTTGTATTTATCCATCAAATTCTTATGAATCAATAGAAATGATTAAAACATTAATGGATGTATACTTTGATGATTTCATTTCTTGGAAAAATTTGAATTCACAAATTTCGGAGGAAAATTCTATGGTTAACCAACTTCTTTCTATTAAACATAGTAGAAATAGAGCTCACTATTTTGATGGTGATATTAATAAATACTTTAAGATCATTTCTGGAATTGCTTCAGATGGTAATTCAGAGTTTAACCTTCCATTTGGAGGGGATGGACAAGTACTCCCAACTCTTAGGACTGCAGGATTACCAAAAATATATACAGCTTATCAATATCCTCCTTCTTGCCCAAACTCAAGTCTTGGAGGTTCTATGAGTTATAATTTTGGTGGAATTGATGATTCAAGTTCTATGGTTTTATCCAGAAGCAATTCAAATAAAAATATAGATTATTTGCCATTTCACGGCATTTCCGGGAAGTTATTAATTTATGATGATTGGCTTTATTTTGGTCCATTATCAGTACAAGAGTTATATAGGATGAAACTAAGTGACCAAATACAGAGAATCACTCTAGTTTATCAAGTAATCCCCTTTAATGGAATAAAAAATATTCTCAAAAGGATCTATGAAACAAAATTTGAAACAAATTTGGATTCTGAATTGTCTGTGGACTTGCTTAAAACTCAAAACGATGGTAATATTTTTGAGCAAATTCTTTCCAAAAATAAGCTTGAGGAATTTCCCTCTGATAAAGAATTAATTAAAGTACTCAAGAAATTCTGTGTTTTAGTTTCCGGAAATTGGGTATATAAATCAGAACTTATGTACAATGAATACGAATCTTGTTGTAGAGATCTTATTTTAGTTCTTCTTCAAAGAGATGAAAATGCTGGTTTAAATAGAGAACCAATTAGAGTTGCAACAGATCTCCCACAAATTAAGGTTACTAATATTCTGCAAGAGGTAGCTGTTTATAGGTCAACTGCATGGTATCCAAAATTCTCTTTTGATAAAAAATTCATTGAAGAAAACATCGAAGAAGCCACTTTTTGGAAGAATTATTGGGCTGAAAGAGAAAAATATGTGGTTCAATATATTAGAGATAATAGAGATACCTCCATATGTACTTCAACATATCTCAATAATCTTTCTGCAGTTTCTACAAGTGTTAGCAATTCGCAGCTTCAATTGCTTTTAATATTTATTCTTAAGATATATGGTGCAAATAATGTTTCAGAACTTTTAAATTTGTGCTCTTATCATTTGACTTTAATGTCTGTAGGAAATGCATCTCTAGCATCAGTTCCAAGTAATATAGGAGGAAGCCCCTCAGGAAAACCCAACGATTCATCCTCACAACGTATGGATTCAAGCTCTCTCTCATATGGAAAGGTTGGGTCAAATCCAAAACTTTCTCATAAAGGCACACCCAATATTTCAGGATCAATGCTTTCTGGTCCTTCCTTTTGTCAGAATTTTATTGCTCCTACTTATTCACCCTTCTGTTCTAGTAACCCAAGACACAATATGAAACAGATTCCGTTTATTAATGTCAATTCAACCATATCCTCATCCATAAAAATTAATAAGGAAGATATAAATAAGTCTCTTGAAATAATTGCCACCAAAATTTTTGATGATCTTTGGGTATTAAAATCCACTGGAGATCCCAGAATAGATGCGATACGAACAATAGTTATTGGCTACTTTAATAATGGAGATAGAGAAGACATCTTCACTATCACATCGTTTATTGATAATATAAAACATTGTATTGTTAAGAATTGTGAAACGTTATCACAAAAAAATAAAATATGGCACAAGTTTGACTCAGATGAAGATATCACTCAATTTAATAATGGAATAAATAACAATGCTAATATTTCTGTTTATTCTTCTCAACTTCTTCATTTACTTAATAATGTGCCAGAATTTATTTGGAGAAAAATTATTCACGAATTTGCTTTTCCAATTAATGAAACTGCAACTGTATGGAAGCTGAAAAGCAAGTAATTCACCAATTTTCTTCATAAATACATATGATTTCCCTTAAATATTATCTTATTTCTAGAATATCTTTCTCTTCTTATATGAATTTATAATTAATTTATTAATACTTTGATCATTTTTTATTCTGTGAATTTCGATTTATCTTTAACTTTTTCAGTGAGACTGCATTTCTCATTATATTAATGATTGGTCTGATAATGAATAAAAACTCCTTATTAAATTTATGATTTAAATGATCTAATTTTCTTTGAAATATTGAAATTATTCTTAATTTACCAAAATAACTATTGTTCATTAAATTATGGTATAAATAATTTAATTATTATTTCATATAAAGTTTATCTTCTTAAACTATGTAAATATTTATTTTTTGTAAAAATGTCATGTGGACAAATGTATGTATATATATATTAATTCATTACGTAACGCATGCCAATTTGCAAATTAGTGTCATATACCGGTATTTATTAAAAACAAAAAAATATTTGGGCGGTAAAGTTCCGCCAAAAAAATGAAAATAAAAAAATACTTTAACGTCAAATTTGATTTTTTGACTGGAAGTTATTGAGTAGGAATCAATTTAGGAGTACATGTTGATTAAGGTAATAAAATGGTGAAGTCATACTTGAGGTATGTCCCTGAATCATCTTATGGGGTCCTGTTAACATCGGCATTTCAAAATGGAGTAAAAATACTCCAAAAAGGGTTGAAACTAGAGAATGAGCAAGATTCAACAAGGTATGGAGCAAGTATTTCGGGAGAGAAGGTTCTAATTTTCGATTTGAAAACCGGAGTAATTGCCAGGACACTTTCTGTTGAAACAGTTGGAAGGGTTTATTCTGGTGAAGGTATTCCTTCAATTGTTCATTATGTAACAGCAATATGTCAACATCCAAAAAAGCCAGAGGTTATAGCTGTAGGCTATTCAGACGGTAGTGTGAGGGTATGGGATATTTCCTCAAATTCAGTTATTCATACTTTTCACGGCCATGGAAAGAATATTACAGCATTGAAATTTTGTAGGACAGGGAATTATTTATCATGTGGCAGTTTTGACACTGAAGTTACTCTATGGGATACATTTTCAGGAAATGGGCTGTTCAGATTTTCTGGTCATCTGAATGAGATTACTGATATTGAGTTTGTTCACAAAGTTAAGTTATGGACAAAAGAAGATAACGAATCAAGTAAAAGTGAAGCAGATATAAACAATAATAAGAATACAAACTTTAATTATAGATTTAATGTTATCTTAGAAGATACTCCACATATTATGATAACTTCAAGTAAAGATTGTACTGTCAAGATTTGGAATATTCAAAATCAAATTTGTCTGCAAACCTTAACAAAACATAAAGGAGAGATCTATAGTATATTACTGAATCCTTTGTGCAATAGATTATTTACTGCAGGATCAAGTGGAGAAATATCAATATATAGACTTACTCATCATGTTACTGGACTTGGAAGGGACTCTTTATTACCAAATGATCAAGCTGTAGAAAACTGTGATCTTTTTAAGGAAAATACAGAAAAAGAATCTAAATTGGCCATTTACTATGGTGGAATTCCGAGATTCCAAGGTGGAAAATCCTCAAAAGTAATTAAGCTTCTTTCTAAGTGGTCAGATTTTTTTACTGACAATCAATTAGAGCTATTGGATGATTTTTATGGTACTATTTTCGCTTTCACAAATTCAAACTCTATTGAATCTTTTTCGTACTTAGATTCAGAGAAAATTAGTCAAAGGATTAAAAAGCTTAATAAAAAATTAAATAGAGATTCTAAAACTGAATCTCACGATTCCAATATCTTTGCTGGGAATTATGAGACTCTTTCACTAGGTAAAAGACTTTTAATTCCAGAAGAAGAAATGATTGGAACTCGTCTTTTGGGCATAGATTTTGATCCTTCTAGTAATACATTTATTGCTGGATTAGGAAACAATTCTTTAAGATATATTTCCCTATGTGATAACTTTATGGACGAAATTGAACATAAAGAAAAGTCTAAAGAGAATGTTTCAAATTCACAAAATGAGGAGTCTGGACTTTCTTCTCAAGTCAGTGCTTGCAAAGTACTTAGAAGAATTGAAAATGAGGGACATAGAGGAATACCTAGAGCTATTGATATTTCCCAAGATGATAAATTTGTTGCAACTTTTGGTGATGATACTATTAAAATTTGGAATATGAAAGGCTTTGGATGTGTACGAACAATAATAGCTGAGAGCCCAGTATGTGGGTTCATTGTGCCAGGAGGTGATTATACAATATCAGGAACAAAACAAGGAAGCATACAGCTACATGATATTGCCAATTGCAAGCTAATTCAGTCTTTGGACAATTCTCATGAAAATGCTGTCCAGTCTTTAGCTTTATGCCCAGATAATACAAGTTTTGTATCAGTTGCTCAGGATAAATCTCTGAATATGTATAATTTTGGGCTCGAGGATAATCCAGAAAATGATGAAAATAAGGTAACTATTAAGTTGAGCAAGACTTTACCACTCTTAGAAGAAGGTCTAGCTGTCAAATTTACCCCAAATGGTAAATATCTCATTGTATCTTTACTGGACAGCACTGTATTAGTGTTACATTCTGATACTCTCAAGCAGTTTTTAGTCTTATATGGCCATTCCTTACCTGTTGCATGCTTGGATATTTCTCATGATAACACAATTGTAGCAACTGGAAGTGCTGACAAGACTATCAAAATTTGGGGTTTAGATTTTGGAAATATTCAAAGATCATTTCATGCTCACAATGAGTGTGTAACTCAGGTATGTTTTGTTAGAGATACCCACTACCTTGTAAGTACTGCAAGAGATGGATCTTTAAAGCTATGGGACACAGATAAGGGCGAACTGATCACTATTTTACATCAGAAATCTACATATGGGCAAGTTCCAATTCTTTGTTTGGGACTAACTTTTGATGGTGATCGTATTATCTGCGGGTTTTTGGATAGAACTATTAGAGTTTGGTTTAGAACTGAACAACAACTATTCCTTGAGGAAGAGAGAGAAAAGGAACAGGAAGAACAACTCGAGAAAGAAATCCTTCAAGGAAATACAAATGATTATACCGAAAATATGGCTTCAGTTTCAGTAATGTCTCGACCAACACGTAAAACATTCGAATCTTTGAAATCAACAGAAAAGCTTATGGAAGTTATTGAAATTGCTTATAATTATTATATTGAATTATTAAAACACGATTTAGTTTTAAATGAAATTAAGAAGGAAAAAAAGTTGGAAGATTCGAATAGTTTTCCTCCACCTCCTCCTTCTCCTTTAGAAATTGGGGAGTATTCTGTTCAAGAATATATTCTTTTGTCTATACAGAAGATATCATCTAATCTGCTTTCAGAAGTGGTCTGGTCTCTTCCTTTGCTCTATGCTGAAAAATTATTAATTTTGGTAGAATCTGTATTAAAGTTAATGTATGATCATTCAATATTATATTCAAAGCAACAATCGAAAGCTTTTATAGATAATAAGAATTTGTCATTTTATGGCTTGGAGCCATTGACTAGAACGGTTTTATGCTTGGTACAGACCCATTTCATTCACTGGATTTCTTCTATAAATACAATATCCCCCATAATTGGTCAGAATGATTCCAGTGGAGGTTATCTTAATATTTGGGCAAAATCATCTGATCCCAGAAATGATAGAATTCCTAAGTATAATATTCGTTCCGTTCTTTCTAACTTGAAAATTTACATTCATTACTTGCTTAAGAATCAAATGGAAGTTGTTTCATTAAACAATGGTATTTTAAAAATTCTTGAACAAGATGCTGCTAGTAACTCCTCAATTAAGTTGATCACTTTTGATGAAATTAATGAACAAAGAAAAAACAAGCAAAGTAAAAAGAGACGTACAAAGTAATTAAAGGGTTGTATTAGAAATCAGGTTTCCTCTTTCTATTGTATTCTAATCTATGCTTTCAGATTATTTCTACCTATTGTATACAAATAAACATATATTTTAGTCTAAATATGTTATTATAAGCATAAATAGAATTTACATCTTATTCTTTTTTTTCGGACTATATTTCTCTCTTGAGAACTATTGTATTTCATTATTCGTTTTTATTCATTATAATTTATTATTTGCAAATTAATCCTATTAAGTTTTGCTTTAATTCTAAATTCTTTTAATTTGGTATTGCATGCAAATATGCATGCAATAGTTTTTTAACCACTATGACTTTTTTTATTACCGGTATTCAAATAAATTTATTACCAATAATTTTTCCACATGAAATTAATTACGTACGTAATTTGGTATTTAATAAATTTATTGGTAAATGATTACATTAATTTTTTTTTTTTTAAAGATTATGAAAAACAATTAATATATTAGTTAATTGAGAAGAACAACAAATTCTTGGTTTACAATTAAATGGCTCTAGACGAAAACAAAGGGAAGTACCGAGTAAATAACAATTAAAGTAGATTTAAATAAATCTAATATTATTTATTGAACTTTGAATTTAAGTGGCGCCATATGTCAAGTTTTTATTAAAAAATAAGTGTAGTAAATCAAACAAATCAATCAATTTAATCCCTAAGTCATTTATTTGTAGAAATAGTAAAAATTAAGGCCAGAAAATCGGTAAAAAATTACTCTGAGGAAAAAAATATTATTGGGGAGGTACAAATGGAAGAAGGCGAGAAAAACAAAGTATTCCATTTCAATAAGACATTATCATTGGTACTATATGGTTTCGTATCAGTAACTTTGGTTTTTTTGAATAAAAAAATATTTATTAGCAGCTTTAGTTATCCACTGTTTACAACATGGATACAACAAGTATGTGGAGTATTCTGTTATTTAATAGCATATACAATATTGAAAAATATATTTGGGAAAGATAATATAATTTCAAAGCCATCAATTCAACATGAAAAGATCAAATGCTGTCTTCCAATGTCTTTGGCATGCACTTCATTTATACTTCTTTCAAATTTGTGCTTAAAGTATGTCCCAATGTCATCATATGCAATCACAAGGTCTTTGACTTTATTCTTTAATATAATATTTTCAATATTAATGCTTAAGCAGCAAATTTCAGGTATATGTATTTTTGGATGTGGAATTGTCATTATGGGATTTATTGTTGGCTCATTTGATTCATCATCTTTAGGTTTATATGGAATATTTGCTGGAGCTATTTCTTCTTTTTTTCAATCAATATATACTGTTCAAATCAAAAGTGTATCAAAAAAAATAAATGATGAATTCCAAGTTTACTGGTACAATGTTCTTATTACTTCATTTTTGGCAATTATTCCAGTTTTCATTTTTGGAGAACATGAAGCATTTATTGAGTTATCTAATTTGGATTTTAGAGAATTTATCATGAAATTTGGGCCTATTTTAATTAGTGGTATTTTGAACTTTTTCCTTGGGGTTATTATAATATGGTGTATTCACGTTACATCTCCCATAGCTTATAATCTGACTGGTTACATAAAATCTGGCATTCAAACTTTGATTGGAATTATATTAAATAACGAAGAGCTTAAATATTCAACTATTTTTGGATTAACTATGACTATTGGTGGATCTGCGATATATTCTTTTGGGAATTTGATCAAATTCACTCCAGATAAGAATATTCATTTGAATGAATGTGATAATACTCCTGAAGAGGCAATTCATTATAAAAACAATTATGACCATAATTCTATAGCATCAGGAACATCTTTTGAATATGATAGTAACAAACAACTTAAAATGATTGATTCTTTTTATGGAGTTGAAAGTAAGAATCCTGAGGCCAATTGCGATCAATTCATTAAGAATAGCAAATACAGAAAAATATCTCAAATTGAATCATTGGATGAGAATCTGATAAGTTTCTGTAAACCCAACGAAAAAACTCAAGAGATCTATTCATCTAGCTGATAAATAATTAAAGTGTAAATCCTATATATCTACTTTCTAAGAATATATAAACCGTTTTTATGAATTTTGTATATTTGAATATAAAATACTTTAATTACTTACCATTTACACATTCAAAAGAACTATAATATATCTTCAGCCACCAAATAATGTAGTAAGAAGCCTTCAAATAATAAGGGAAAAGGAAATTTTTAAACATGAACTTATTTAATCCTTATACCATCTTTTCATGATCTCAGAATAATTACAAAGAACTAAAGGTTTTCCTAGCTTATGCCTACATTTATTTTCAATTGTACATAGCATAAGAAGAAGTTCCCTTTTTGAGCTTGCTTTGGAAATAGCATTATCAAAGTCTTTCAATCCCTGAGAAAAAGTATCACCAATTTGAGTAAATTTGCATTGATCTGGGATATTTCTGATAAAATCCTTTGCGGACTTAAGATTAGCTTCGCAGGGATAATCTTCCATTGAAGTTATACAAGAATATAACTATGGTAAAATTTTAATATGTTTGTGTAAATAAAACATTCAGAAGATGATAATTAATGATACAAATATATAATGGAAAAAAAAACATAATTTTTGTTATCTCAAAAGTTTTTTTTTCTATGATTTAAATAGTATCATTAATTTTTTTTTCAGAACTTACCAGCATCCACTGTGCTTCACATGAGTTTCTTGGATAATTTGATTTTCTACAAAATTCAATATCATCTTTTTCATTGGATTCATTCTCATCTTTATCTTCAGATTTGGGCTCAAAAAGAGCTTCTTTCTTCCATTTAATTTGAAATATACCTTTTCTTTCTTTAATTAAATTCCTAATAAAATTCATTAATTAAATTTATGACAATTTTTCTTTTTCTTTCATCAATTCATGATCCAATGATCACAAACAGAAATGGCGCCAAATCGGAATTTTTATAATTAATTTATATTTTGATTTTAAAGATTTAATTAAAATCTTTATTTAATCGGTTTATTGCCTTAAACTATGGTATATATATATTATCTATATTAATTTTAAGATGATCGTTTAATTTTTTTTTTTTTAGCAGTTGATGGTTAAAAGAAGTTATGTATTGAACTTCTTTATATACATCATAGCATTAAATTAAGTATTACCACTACTAATACTAATTATTTTATTTTTGTATAATATATATTTATATTTATGCCTGAGGGAGCTGAGATATATACATTTAAATTATAACTTTTTTGAAATATCGCAGTAATGAGGAGAATTTTTTGTCAAAGTCTCAAAGTCATTCTTATGAACAACCCACGCAACCAAGACAGAAATATCATCTTCTTTACCTCCAGAAAATGATTGAATATCAAAAAGTGAGTTTCTTCCACCACTATAGAATCTTTTTGCCTGGTTTGCAAAAGGAGTTTTCGAGTATGGATCAAGAGATTTATAATATGCTGATAAAGCAATTGATTTTGCTATCACCATAGGTGTTGTGGTATAATCTAAACAATTATAAAAGAGCTTTGATTCAATTGGAGAAAATGATAAACCAGAAATGCTAGTAATTTCAAAATCGAATAAATTATCAAAAAGACCATCTGTGCCAAGAATAACCATATCACCTTCCTTTAATGGAACTTCTAATAACTGTGATAACTCAGGATCATCACAAGCTAATTGTATTGAATCCTCAAAGTTAATATTATTTGGCTCTTCTTTGTTTTTTTTCTCAATCTTGGCAAGTCTTACAATATCGTGATATCCTTTTTCAAGTAATTCGGGCCATTCATTTTCAGGAGGAAGCGTTGCAAATTGATATGGACAATTAAATTCATGTTGCATTTCCTTAACTCTTCTAACGATCTCTAACTTTCCTGTATCAAATTGTAATCTTCTCAAAACTAGAGCTCCACTATCTCCCATATTAGCAAATCCAATAGTTCCAGAATAATGATCAAAACAAGCTACTAATGCAGTGCTTGCTCCATGTACACCATTCTTTTGACAATTACCAAGGCCTTCTTTTAGTGAGTTTTTTGCTAAAACTGAAGGATTACCTAGTTTTTTATCACGATTGTTTTTAATATATTGAAGCGAATTCCTCATTATAGAATTCGAGAACATTCGAGCACTTTTTCCTGATAAATCCTCCCATTCTCCAACACCATCAGCTACTCCCATACTTTGTAAATCCTCGGATACAAACCATCCATCTTCACCACCCCGAGTCCTCTTATCATTACGTGGTAAATAATAAGCACCCATCCATAATCTTAAATTACTTTCCAGTGAATGATCTAATTTTTCAAAATTAGAGTTAGTTCCAATAAGATTATATAAATTGTATTCTTCAATAAATTTCTGTCTTAACTTATAAAAATCACAATTGCACTGCTTTTTACCTATCATATCCTTTTCTGGAGGAGAATCATTGTCATTACTAACCAAACTTGTGATTTTTTCACTATTTATTTCTTCTAGTTTGTTGGATTTATCATGAATTCTATTTTCGTGATCATTAATCACCATTGAGAAAAACAAACTCTGAGGTACTTTAAATGAAGATAATGAACTTAACATATTTACTTCAATATTGTCTTGACTTTTTATTTTTGCTCTATTAAATTCCGAACGATTACTAACATTATAATAGTCACTTCTATTGTTACCATAACAGTTATTCAACATATTCTTGGAGTTATTTATTAATATTCCTTTTTCTATTAATGGAAACACAATTTCTTTTGGTATTGCTTGAAAATCTTGTTCAAATCTTCTTATTCTGTAAATTGCTTCTTGAATGCTCTTACAACTTACATTATTATTTTCTTCGATTAATTCAAAATTCATTATTGATGTTGATCTTCTTTCAATCCTTTCTTCACCTAACCATGTTGAAAATGGAACTAATAATTTGGAATTCCTCCAATAATCAATATATTTATCAAATATTCTTCTCTCAAAGTGATCATACGGAACGCCATTATTGCTTGGAATTGGATCTTCCCAAGATCCTGCTTCATTCCTCCCATTTTCTATTTCTATAATAATCCTTTCTTGGCAATTGTTTTCATCATATACTTCTGCATATACCAATTTTGATTCACTTAGTTTTTTTCTTATTTCCTTCTTTTTTTCCTTTTCTTCCACATTATTCTTTATTCCGTTACTTTTTTCCGTCCTTTTTTTTGTAAATTGTTTTTCATTTTCACATATTATTTTCGTCTTTAAATTCAATAACTGATCTCTAGATTCTCTTATTAATTTTTGTCTATTTCTTTCCAAAATTCCCATCATTGCTAAAATTATTCCTTCTTTCTTCCTTTGAACACTCCCATTTTGTTTTGCTAGCTCCCTTGATAAGCTTTTTAGTAATCTTATACCTGCTTCACACTCTTTAGATTCCACAAAAATTCTTTCATTCTCATTTTTTAACATTTTACTTTGTTAATTACATAATAACTTATTGTATTTTATTATCCCTTCTTATTTTTATTTTAATTTATGGTCCAGTCCTGATAATCAACCCTTTTTTATTATTATTAATTTTATTATTTAAGCAGCAGACAAGACATGCATAGCAGTAATAATTAACCAGTCAGCCATACATGCATTTTTTTTTAATAAATTATTTAAGTAAAAAAAAATTAATAATAAAGACTTTGATAATTAATTTAAATTTTATCTGTTTTATTTATTTTTACTAATTTACAATTTGAAGTATATTTGTTAATAATTCCATGTTAGTTTGAATAGTGGTTTTTTTTTTCGCCATTTTTTCCAACTTTTAATCATTTAAAAAAGTAACTGTTTTTGATTAATTTCTTCAAAAAAGTCTCGATTGAAAATGAATCATTATTTTATGTTTTTAATATAATTAATTTGTATTCTACTGTTGTAAATATCTAATCCCAATTAAACTCTGCAAAATTAATAAATTTTCATTATTTTCATGATAAGAAATAGTTAAATTTGTTTTGTTAACTTGAAATTTAATTTTAAATCTTCACTGAAAATAAATTCAAATTATCCTTCGAAATACCTGCCTGCATTGCATGCATGCAAAATTGATGACGTCATTATTACGAATCACAATAATTGTTTAAATTGCATGTGGACGTGTTAATTAAAAAAAATTAATTTTCTTGAAATACTTATTTTGTAAATTTGGAGTGAATTATTATAATTAAAAACAGTTTGAAGAGTAGAAGAGTGAGAAAAAGAAGTCTTAGAATAAAAATTGAGTAAAAATAATTGCGGGTTTTTTGGCAGAAAATGAAAAATTATCAATTAATTAATATTAAATAAAAGTCAAGTTATATTTAAAAAAAAAAATTAAGGGCGGTTTGATATTTGCAATTATTTTTATTATTAAATAAAAATAAATTGTCAAGTCTTTAAATGAATTGATAAATAAAAAAATAGACTTTAAATTGGATGAACACTGTAGAATACAGTAATTAGGCTTTAAAAAAAGATGAAGTTTGGCTATATCTCGCTTTTTTTCTCACACTTAATTGTGTTAATTATAAACTTCGACCAATTAAATGGGGAGAGGTTTAAAAAGTGTATGGAAAGTGCATTTTGTAGCAGATATAGAAAGTTTACGGAGTATATAAGCAGAGAAACCAGTGAGAAGGGAAGTAATCAAAAGGAACATGCGTTCAATTCAATTTGGTCAGTAAGCCCAAATAATTTGGAGTTTTTCAAAAATTGTAAATTGAATCCAAAAAAAACCAAATTTGATTCAAAAGACTCAGAAGAATGTAGTACAATATATTTTGAACTTAAAAATACACACCATCCTCAAATTCCGCACTTGAAATGTAATGTATTTATTTATAAGTTGGGATTATTTAGACTTCAAATTGACGATACAGGCACTGGATTATCAGATTATAAAAGATATAAAGTTGGAAAAGAAGTCATTTTTAAAGACAACTTGGTGAAAAAGTATTTAGTAAGTAAAGAAAGCTCAGATGTGAATATTGATGAAAGCGAAAACCGAATAACAATAACTTTGGTTAATGAGAATGATGAATGTAAATATACTTTTGTAATGTACTTTAAACCTTTCAAAATTGAAACTTTTCTTTGTGATAAAAAAATAGCTACAGTTAATGGTAATCAGTTTTTTAATTTTGAGAGAAGTGGAAGAACATATCGAAGAAATAATAATTTAAATGCTAAGTTTACTCAAAAATCATATAAAATTAGTATTAAGGATTTAGTTCAAGAAAAAAATCAAAGAAATGTAATATTTAAATGGTTAAAAAGTCATTACAATGCAATAAGAGATATTATTAAATTATTTAATTACAATAAAACTATTTCAGAAATTGTTGATTCCGTTGATATTTATCCGAAAGGTATTTGGTCTGAGTTATTTAATAATTTCATTGATTTCAATCAAAATGGTCCAATTGCAATAGGAACAGATATTCAAATACATTCTTGCAATGACACTTATGGGTTGGCAGAAAAAACTGCTTCATTAAATTTACAAGATTTTGATGAACCTTACAGGTTTTACAATGTTGATAATTTTAAATACGAACTTAATTCAACTGATCCATTGTACGGTTCTTCTCCAAACTTAATTTCCTTGAGTGACTTTTACTTTGAAAATAAAAAAAAGGTTATATTTTCAAATATATTATGGTTAAACCCTTCTGATACATATGTAAAACTAAATAAAATAAGAAATGATCATTCAGAAAAGTATTTAGATACATGGTGGGTTTCTGAAACAGGAGTCTTGGATTTGGTTATTATGGTTTCAACAAGATTGGAGCAATTGTATTATAATTTGGGAATTATTACTGGATTTCCATATTTCGCTCCAAGATTTTCTTTGGGATACCACTATAGTAAATGGGAACATACAAGTGAAGAAAGAGTTTATAATATTCAAAATTTACTAAAGAAAAATGATATACCATATGATAGTATTTGGTTGGATATTGAACATACATTTAATAAACAATATTTTACATGGAATAAAACAGCTTTTCCAAATATGAACGAAATGATTAAAAACCTAGATAAAGATAATAAGTATTTGGTCGTCATTTCAGATCCGCATATTAGCATTAACAAAAGTTATAGTATGTACTCATCTTTTGAGAAATTAAAGTACTGTGGTAAAGGATTTTACAAGATTTCTGTTAATTATAAAAAAATGTTAAAATATTTATTTATTACTAAAATTATTCCAAAAATTCATTTAAGAATAAATTGTAAAATAGAATTAATCATTCATAAAGATAATATAAGTAATTCAAAACTTGTTGCTAAAACAATTAATTCACCTTGGGTTAAAATACCAAATTATAATAATGAAATTAATGATTTCGTTGGTAAATGCTGGCCAGGATCATCCAAATATTTGAATTTTTTTTCAAATGAAGTTGGAAATTACTATTCTAGATATTTTGAAAAAATGTATAAAATGCACAAAAATTTGGGTTATTGGTTAGATATGAATGAACCATCAGTATTTGAATTGCCAGAGTTATCTTTCCCAAAACAAGTTGAATTTGGGAATGATGGTTTAGATAATAGAAAAGTACACTCATTATATTCATTTAATCATGCTAGATATGCTTTTAATGGTTTAGTAAGAAAATTTCAAGGACAAAGACGTCCATTTTTATTAACAAGATCATTTTGGATAGGATCACACAGATATTCAAATATTTGGACGGGGGATACCGAATCAAATTGGAATTATTATTATTATACAATAATTACGAATCTCAGAAATGCAATATGTGGGTTTTCATTGACAGGATCTGATGTTGGTGGATATGAAAGTTTTAATGACGATGTTTATTTATTGATTAGATGGTATCAATTAGGTATTTGGTTTCCATTCTACAGAAGCCATTCTTCAATTAATACATTAAGTAGAGATTATATTTTTTCATATCCAATAATAAAAAAATATATTAAATTAAGATATTCATTGATTCCATATTGGTATACATTATTAGCAAAATATTCATTTTATAGTATTCCAATGATAAAGCCACTTTTTTGGTTAAATCCAACTGATTATAATTTAAGATCAATAGATAATAGTTTTTTGGTTGGAGATTCATTTATGATCAAATCTATTGAAAAAGGTCTTCATTCATTATTAATATTACATTATTATCTATGTAATTTTAATTATGCAAATAAAATCTTAAATCATAATAAAGATTATTTATATAAAATATGGTATAGTGTATATGGTAAAACAATATATATTGATACAAAAGAACAGTATTATTATAATAATAATATTAATAATACTCCAGATTTTGTTAAAGGAGGAAGTATTATACCATTTTCATCAGAATCAAGTTTATTATCTAGTAAAGAACAGTTAAAATATCCAATAAAATTAGTGATATATTTAACTGGTGAATTATTAAATAGTAATAAATTAAAAAATCAAATATTATTTCCAGAAATGAAATATTATAATTATACAAATGAAAATTATTATAATGATTATATGATTGATATATTGACATTACATTCAGAAGGAAGCATATATTTAGATGATGGTGAAACATATTCATATTTAAATAATGAATATATTTTTGATGATATAATATTTACTTTAAGTTGTAATAATTATGTTTTTAATAACACTAATGAAGATTTGGGTTACACTCCAAATATAATAGATAATGTATTGGAGAAGAATTTATTAAAATCAACATTTAATGAAAAATATCAAAGAGATAAATTAAGATTATTTAAAGAGAATTTTGGTTATGAAATATATATTAAACAAAGAAATGATAAATTAATGTACAAAATGAATAATAATAACGATAATTATTATAATCACCATATATTATCATTATTAGAAGAGGACATAGGGGATTTAATTATAAATAATAATAATAATAATAATAATAATAATAATATTCAAGATAAAAATGTGAATAAATATAATAAACAAATTAGTTTAATACAAATTAATGGTTTAATAATAAAACCAAAAAAAATATTATTAGTCAAGAGAAAAAATAATAATTCATTAGTTTTTCAGAGATTAAAATATAAATTAATTAAAAGTAAATATTTTGGAAACAATCATTTAATTAAAGGAAACTTGTATTCAATTGAAATAAATCTTGATAATAATGATGTAAATTTTGGTAATTATAATTGGAGAATAAAAATAATATTATAAAAACAATATTATAAATTACTATTATTCTCAATATAATTTTGAATGGATTTTTTAAAATAAGAATTAGGATGGTTCCCAATACCTTCAGAGTCAGATTTCAAATGTAATGATTTAAACAATTGTATACATGACAATTGATAATGACCAGATTTACTAAGTTGTGTAATATTTTTTATATCTTCATTTGTGATAAGATGACCATAATATATTTGTAATAATTTTTGTAAAGGATAAGTATCATAAGTTTTAAAAGGGCATCCATGATTTTGGCCGTTTCCAGGAAGAGGTAATCTATTAATAATTTTATTACAAGGGTATGGCGAATAATTACTTCTTTTTCCTTCTTGTCCATATGCGTGACGAATATTATATTTGATTTCTTTATCAAAAGAATTATTATCAGTCCATAGTGATTTCCATAAAGAAAGTTGTTCTTCAAGTTTCATTCCACAACCTTTAAGGAATAACCAAAGTTGAAGACGACTCCAATGTTTTAAATGACGATCTTTCTTTAAACTTTCAAATAAATGACGCATACATAATGGGAATGATGAAATATAAACTTGATTAATATTTAAAGTATCTAGTTTGAAATTATTAACGGCCTGATTTTCATTTAAAGAATTAAATGATGGTGCAAAATCATTAGTTGTAAAGTAATATTCTGATATTTCTCTAATTAATGATGAAACTCTTTGGTCAGAAAGAATTGTTTTTTCAAGTAATATTTCATTTTCTTTTAAATTGATGAATGAATGAATTAATTCTTTTCTATATTTATGTATTAATAAAGATTCAATTTCTGTGTCTGGAACAAAACATATACCATCTTTAATAAAATACTTTCTGTTTTTAATATATTTGAATCCGTCAGGCCAAAAAGGGATTTTAATTAATCTCTTAATAAGATGTCCATTTGGTATAGCACAAATAGCATCTTCCCAAAGTTTGAGTTGTTCATTAATATTATTATTATTATTATCATTGCAATTTTTAATTTGATCATAATTCCAAATTGGATAATTAACTCCATACATTTTAAGTAATTTTTCAATAATAAACGATTTACTACTTTTAATATTATCTCTTTTTTGGTTAAATAAATTACTACTTATTATTGTAGATAATTTAAAGAGAAGAAGTTTAATTTCCTGTTCAATAAACCATTCTTGTTTATCTTTATTATTTATAAAACATAATTTAAGTAAGAAATGACTTAAAAGATCCTTTCTCCAACAATTCTCTAAATGTGATGGACTTGTTTTATTAATTGGAGTTAGAGAATCAAAAAGTTTGAATCCTTTTTCGGAAAGTAATTTTTCTAATAATGATCTATTCGTTGAATCTGTTAATGTTTTTGTATTATCTTCAAGCTTTGATTTAACATCAATTAAATGAAGGATTGCCAACCTATCGGTAATATATTCTCTGAATATATTGATACTTAATGAATTTAAATTTAATGAAAAGAGAGAGGTGTCGTCATAAGTTGATAATACGTAACAACATTCTTGAAAAACATTCTCATTATATGAGTTTTGATCATATTCTAAAATTTTTAGTAACAATTGTTTTTTTAGAGATTTGAATATTTTATATTATTTATTAAAATATACTTTTCATAAAAAAACTTACCAATATTATTTTTATTTTTGAATGTTCTTTGAATATTTCGAATTTCAACAGGATTTTTTCTTAAATGTGACCCTAATAACATATTTGTTTTATTTTGGAATTTGTATAAGGTTTTATATATCCCATATATAAATATATGTTATTTGTATGTATTATTGAAATACAAAAATGAGCTTTCTTCAAAAATAGATATATATCTTTTTAAAATTACTTGAATGTAAGATATAAAAAATACTATTTTTCCTTTTTTAATAGACTTTGAATGATAATTAGTTGTTAAAAGCCAAAAAGATTTAAAACTCAATAGAATAACCAACTCTTGATGTATGAAATCTTATCTTGATATGTATTTTTTTTTTCTTGTTGAATTTTTTAAATTATATCATGTAAAAATTATAAATTATAATACCCCACGCAATTGGCGGGCAAGTCTTCAAACAGGTGTTAATATTTTTTCAATAATTACATCCTTAATAAAAAAAGGAAAAGAACTGGAAAAATTTATGATAAAATTTGAAATTGAACTTTCTTTTTTTTTTTTAAAATTTAACAGTTGAAGTTAATTGAATAGAACCATATATTCTGGTAAAAACTTGTTATTCGTTAAAAGAATAGAAAAATAATGATGGAAGAACAAACAATGACCTCAATTCGAAATTCTTCAACTCCAAAATGGTTGAGATTGATTGCAACAATTTATACTTATTTAATGATTTTCCTTTCAATAATTTTTGGATTGATTACTCAAATTTCACTTTGGATACTTTTATTCCCTTACCTCCTTTATAATGAAAAATTCAAGATAATAATAATGGGTCAAGTCTTTAGATTTTGGAATGCTCTTCTGGTTATCTGGACAAATCCTTTCTGGTCAGTTAAAGTGACTAAAAAGCCAAGAAAAAATTACACTCCAAGTAACACCCTTTTAATGACTAATCACCTCTCAACAGCGGATCCTTGGATAGTTTCTTCAAGCCATTTTCCCTGGGAATTCAAATATGTCTACAAAGCTGACTTGCTTAAAGTTCCCATTATCAATTGGTCTATATCACTAAGTTATGATATTCCAATTTATTTCACTAAGGAAAAGGGTGGATGGGGAGTTAAGAGCGGAACAATTAAACCCATGTTTAATAGATGTGCTGAACTTCAAAAATTGGGAATTGGCCAAGTTATTTATCCTGAAGGAACTAGATCTAGACTTAGAAGATTACAACCGTTCAAAGACGGTTTCTTTAAATTCGCAATTGAAAACGAGTGTGAAATTCTTCCTGTTGTCTCCCATAACAACTGGTCTCTTTGGCCTTTAGGAGAATCCCTCCTTGATTTAGGTACTGCTTACGTTGCATATGGAGAACCCATTCAAGTCACCAAAGACATGGATCTTGAACAACTTAAGCTGAAGGTTCAATCAGCAATGATGGAACTTTTTAAATACTGCCCTACACACAATCCAGAACTTGAACAACCACTATCTGCTTCTTCTTCTACTCGTGGACATGGGATTACTGGATCAAACTGATAATTTATATTCATTATTTTTGTTATTTTTCATATTTTATTTTTTATATCAAATAAACTATAAAATAATTTTTTAGTTTGCTTTTTAAAGCTCGCTTTATCTTTTTTTATTATATTTGTCCACATGAAAATATTTTTATTGTATACCGGTATTTGCAAATGTGCAAAGTTCATGCATGCAAAATGTGGACAAAAAATGAGTGTTTTTAAAAAATTATAATTGGATAAAAAATGGGTATTTATAATTAATTAAATAAATTTTAAGTATTTTGCATGTAAAAGTTTTTTACATGCGAAGGAATACTTGAGAGAAAAAAGTAACAAGTTGTCTTGGACTTTATTATTATTTCTTATTTATATATATTTTTCCTGGGTTCTGTTTTTTAAATATTTAGACTAATCATACAAAAATTCTTATTTGTTAAGATATATTTTCATTTATTTTATTAATATTTTTTCCTGGATTATTTCCATTTTTTTCACATTATAAATTAAATCAAAAGTAATAATAACAGAATGAATGCATTTTTTTACAGAAGAATTCCAATATTTTTTTCTTTATTCTTCTCTCTTATTTTGCTCCGAATGTTAATATTTAGGAGTTAATATACTATAATAATAAATCATTGAAAATTAAATACTATACAACAATAAGGAAATAATGCTAAAAACAGCTCTATTAGTATATGAAAATAATAATGGCCAAGTTTCAAAAGAAGAAAGTATTGCATTAAAATGGAATAGCTGGTACTTTTTCCCAGAACAATTAATAGATATTTCTTTGGTAAATGTCCAAGATTTCCTGAATTTAGATAAGAATCTTGTGAATTCTCAAGTTAATAATGTTTATGAAAAACTTAAAGAAATTTCTTTAAAAATGTGGAAAATACCTAATACTGGTTCATATTCAATCACTGTTACATATGATATAGATCCTGGGCATTATTTAATAATAATACTTAATGGAACTAAGGATTATATGAACATTTATAATATGGTTGAAAATGGATTGGTTTCAAAACCAATAATTATAAACCAACAGCCGACCAAAGAGCAAAGAATTATTCTTAATTATCCGAAATCTAGTAGACCTTTTGGGTTTTCTGATATAATTAATGTTAATTATAGAATACTCATTGAAAATGATGAAATTAAAGATAAAAAAAACAAAGTTTCTATTCATATTTACTCAGTTAATCCAAATGAACCTTCATTAGTTGAACCCAAACAATACTTTGAAACTATTAATAATGAGATTTCTATACTTGGTCTTGGCTTAGAAAAATGCCCAGCGTATTATAAAATAACAGCAAAAATGCTTGAATATCCTTTTCATCAAGATTCAAGTCAATATATTTGGATTTTACCAAAAAATCCACCTTCACTGAGTCTTTCAAATACTGACTTATTTTCCAAAAAACAACTTTGCATAAGACAAAACAATAAATTTGGCATGTTTCCTACAATAGTCGAATTCGGTACCCTTCTGGTAATAACTGTTATTAATATTATTGGTTTAATCATATTGGGACTACTTATTAATCAACTTAATAAAAGAAAGAAAAAATTAAATTTTAGATAAAACCTTATATTAAATAAATAACCAAACTGTCTAAGTAGTCTATTCATAAAGAAATCTTTTATATAACAATTATTATAAAAATAATAGTAATATTTAACATATAGGATCACAATTTGGATACAGTGGGAATACCACTCCATCTACTAAGTATAATATTCAAAATTGAAAATGAA
The DNA here is from genome assembly GCF_001865345.1 of Cryptosporidium ubiquitum. Taxonomy (NCBI): domain Eukaryota; phylum Apicomplexa; class Conoidasida; order Eucoccidiorida; family Cryptosporidiidae; genus Cryptosporidium; species Cryptosporidium ubiquitum. The sequence continues at coordinate 57,358 of NW_021639817.1, read as the reverse complement.
CTCTTGAGTTTCCCCCCATTCACGTAGAAATCTATCTCAACCAATTCTGGATCTATTATTGTTCTTCTTCTCATTTCTACCTCTTCAACTTCCTCATATGAGTCTGATCCTTTCAATTTCCCATTAAAATTTACAGTTTCTAATTCCTTTTCTGGTTTTTTAATTTTTTTTAGACCAACTTCTTGTATTAAATCTTTTTGATTTAATTTTTTTTGAGAAATTTCCAAATCATCTTTTTGTTTAGTTTGATCATCAGAATTGTCAAATTCTTTATCTAGTTGGGTACCTATTTGAACATCTACAAGAACTTTCTTGATATCAACATTATTGTTTATTATAGACAAGTTACTTTCTCTTGTATAATTAAAATTCCTTGAATTCCTTTTATTAATTTGCTCTTTATTAACGTTATACAATGTTTGAGCTTGCTGTTCTACTATATCATTTTTAATATTGAATACATCGTCAAATACTAACTGATTATTTGTACATTCTTTAATGCCTAGTGAATGATTCTGGAAACAGGAAAGCATGCTAGAGGAAGATGAACTGGTTAATATACTTTTCCTACTCAAATTACTCTCACTGTAAGACTCTGTTTCACTTTTATTTCTTTGGAATTTAATATTAGAGTCGCCACTGCAGTTTAATTGCTCCAATAAGTAGTCAGCTTTACCTATAATACGATTAAACTTTTTAGATAAAAGATCAATATTATAGTTATTATCAAAACTGGAATTATAATTCCCGTTTATTCTACAATTATTATTTAACATTGTCCCACCTGCATGATTATTTGTACATATACTATAATTACTTATTCCTCTACATATTCCACCATTTCCAGGTATTTTTGTTTGATTTCCGTGAATATATTCTCTAAAAAAATTCCTTCCACAATGAATTTTATGACTAAAATTCACATTCTTTCTTGCTGACTCTATTCTATTTAATATTAACTGCTCTCTATTCACTTGGTTAATATTTCCTATACCGGTGTTAATTTGCATGCCTGGCGGCAAAAATGAATTGGTTTGATTACGTGTTTTGCATGTATTAAAATTATTTGTGGACAAATAATGATCATTGAGAGGTACAGCCGAGTGTTTTCTCTGAATTAAATCAGTTTTTGAATGAGTTTCCCGAAAATCTTCATTATCTTTATATTTTGTCCAATTATCGTAATTTCTAGTAACTGGAGTAATTACAGTCTCTGGAGTTAAAGTGGAATTGGTTAATTGGTATTCATTATTGTTTGATTTAGGATTTTTCATTTTATCATGTTCAAAAACTTGTGTAATAACCACTTCTTTTCTACTGACTCCTAAAGAATTTGGACTTTCTGAGCTTTGATTTTCATACTGAATAATATTCACATTTGCCTCAGTGCAAACTGTAAATGTTGAACTTTTATTATAATTTTTTTGAGCCGGAATACACTTTAATTCGTAATTAGTATTTTTTTGTAAAACTTTTTGTTCTTCCTTTACTGTATAGTCATCAAAACATATCTTTGGATCTTCTTCTTTGTAGGAAATTTCTTGAATTTGGTTGATTTTATTTCTCATTTCAAAATTCTCATACTCCCCTCCCATATCCTGTTCTTTTTTCTGTTCTTGTTCTTGCTTTTGCTCTTGTTCTTGTTCTTGTTCTTGTTCTTGTTCTTGTTCTTGTTCTTGTCCTTGTTCCTCTTTTTGTTTTTGTTTACGTTTTTGTTCCTGTTTCATTTTCAACCCATTCTCAGATTCCTTTTCAAGATCCTGTTCTTCACTGATACAAAAGTCCTTAATTGTATTATTTCCATTAAATAGAGAGCTTGGAGCTAATAAAGCTTTGGTAGATTCAATTAAATTTTCTATAATTATAAAGTCTCTGTTTCTATATTTCAAATTAATACAAACAATTTGAACATTCTCCTCTCTTTCTATGTTAATTATTCTATTATATCTCAGGTAATAACTTGATATACTACCAAAACATAAAATGTTATTATTACTCACAAAACCATCATTAGTAAATTCTTCCTTAAGAATTGGCTGTTTCCAGTACTCTTTTATAAAATCACTAATTGTAAAGCAAAATTCCTTTTTTCTAATTTTTAAATATTTACTGGAAATCCAGTAACAGAAAACATTGTAATCATTGTATATTGGAACCAGATAGTGGCATTTTTTGTTATTATCATCACTATTATTCTCTTCAGATTTATTTATTGCGTGGTAGTTTATCACTAATCCTTGGTTTTCCCTAGGAACTGCTTCCTTCTCTGATGGTATCACACGAAATAATATATATATGCTATTCGAATCTGAGCTTCCAGACATGATCATCCTCCTCTCCATTAAAAGTCTCTCTGGAATAGTCCTAAAGTTACTTTCATCATAGTTCCCCACAATTGCATTACACAATAACATCTTTCTTTACTACTAATAATGTTTTTTTAAATTAATAATTTTTTCTTACCATCGTAACTATTACTAATTTAATTATTAGTACTTAGCAAACCAATTAACACTAGTTACTATTTTTTCTTGTTAAATCGAATAAATTCACTAATATTTTCACAAATTTACACCTTTTGAAATTATATTATATATATGTATTTGCTATTTAACCCAATCTCCTTTTTACTTAGTTATTTTTTTAAAAATATTTTAAATTTTACTTAATGTATTTTCAATTTTATTTTCATTTGTTCTTTAAAGTCTTACTCATTTGGCGCCAATTCGTGTGTAAATAGTTATAGAAATGGCCTTTAAATAAATTCACTTTTGACAAATAATAGATTATAATCTTTAAGTCTTTTCACACAAAATTCAAGATAAATAGTCAAATTTTAAATCTTAAATCAAATATTTTATCATAAATTTTAATCAAATAGTATATAATAAGTATAAATTTCCCTAATACCTGTTTTAATTAATAACGCTCATAATAAAATCTTTCCTTAAGTACTAAATTTACACTATCGAATAAATTCAAATATTCTTTTTTTATATGCAAAAATTTTATTAAATCTAAATTAAATAGATTAAAATCAAGTTACTTCTAAATAATTATTCACAAATTAAAATTATATATACTAAAATATTCAAGTTTCATTCAACCTCTATTTTCCAAATCCTGGTATTCGCCACTTTCGGTTGATTTTTTGGAACTTGAATCAAAGCTATACATGAATGTTCCAAATAAAGTTATTAATATCCCAAAAATGGATTGAAAAGTAAAAATTTCATTGAATAATAATATTCCTCCAATACTTTGAATACATGATTTAAGTAGAGCAATTATATTGAAGGTTAGAGAATTTGTTTTTTTTATAAGTTGAAAAGTTGAAAAATTAATTAGTATTGATAAAACCCCTGAAATGATTAAACAATTTAAAATTAAACATATTTTAATAATCCCTTGATCAAAATTGAATAAAGTATAGAAATATCTAATTTCACCAGTAATAATTAAAATAGGTATAAACATAATTGATGATAAATATAACTGATAATATAGGAGTTGAATTTGATTATTATTAACAAAATGTAACTGTTTTTTTACTAATACACTATAGAATGACTGTAAAATTGATGATAATACCCCAAAAATTACTCCATTCAAATTTAAAGTATTTGAATCAAATGCTCCTACAATAAATCCGGTCATAACAACAATACAAGATATTATAGTCATTATTGAAGACTTCTGTTTTAATATGATATATGAAAGAAATAGATTAAAAATAATGGTTGTACTTCTTGCTACTTGATAAGTTGATACTAATACATGTTTTAAGCATGTATTACTCAAAGAAACCATACCAACAAAACATAATACTAATGGTATCATGCTTTTTCCTGTATCCCATTCAAAGTTATTAAGATGAGTAAATTCATCGAATCCAAAGGTTAAATAATTTTGGTTTATTTTAAGTAGATAAAAAATTACCAAACCTACCAATTGTTGGAACCAAGAAACAAATATTGGGAATTGAATAATTCCTGAGAATATTTTGTGGTTTAAGAATACTATTGAAATACTTACAAACATATAGATTAGTATGGCGAATACAATACTTTTAACTGATTCTTCAACTATTGTTGTTTTCAAAGTTTCTGAACATTTATTTACCTCTTCTTCAGTACCCTTTAATTCACTAACTTTTTTGTTAAACTCCTTGGGAATATCTCTGCTAATATATAGGTTTTTATGCTCAATAATTAAGAACTCTCCAGTATTGATAAATTTTTTGTTTAAATCGCAATTTTCAGTGTTATTATTTTCATAGCAACTCATGATTTCTAAATCTCGATCCAATTCATAGTTTTCCTGAAAGTTAACCAAAAAATTCCCTCCTACTCTTTCAGGACTTAATTCTTTTAATGAAAGCTCCATAATTTCAAATTCATGTCTTTTTTTTTAATTTTATTATTCAAAAAGTACTGTTGTTTTGAAATTAATCCAATAATTTTTTAATTTATTACTCAGTAAATCTTTAAGAAAGACAGCAATATAAATCTTTTCAGTATCTTAATATGTTTTTTTTATATGCAATTATTTGTCAATTTTGACAGATAATTTATCCTATGACGTGGCAAAGCCAAATAGGCGCCACTTGCATGCATTTTCTTACCATATGTATTTCCTACAAAAAACAAATAATGAATGCAAAAATTCAATAACTGAATAATTATTCGTTTAAAGATTAAATAAGAATAATATAAAAAAGAAAAATAATCAAATGACAATTTTAAGAAAAACACGCTACAAAACTAATTGCAAATATCAAGAAAACTGTTTAATGCCACAAATATTTCTCTTTTAAACAACCTAAACCTCAACGTTTAAGTTAGTTTCAATTGATTTAATCTCTCAAATATACATTTTTTTAGAAATAGTTCATTCAAAGGGATTAGATTAGGTCCTTTAGATAAAGAAAACGACCATAATAAAAAAAAAAAGATCACGAAAGTGACATGGAACTGTTGTTTAGATTAAACAAAAATTGTAAATGTGATTGATTTAAAGTTGGTACATTAAATAATTCATCATCCGATTGAGATGGGTGGTATTTAATCGAGTTCAATTTGATGAAGTCTTGGCTGGACCCAATCCATTGAATAGAATGATTATCATCTTTACCAAAAATCCTAAACAATTTTGGGTAGGACAATAAAAATGATTTGTAGTTTTTCTTTGAACTATTTCTTTTAGCTTGAATCTTTGCTTTTTGAGACATTAGAACCCCAATTTCTCTTAATTCCATTGTATGTGTTGGTTGATGAATTAGAACATTTGCAAATTCTCTGACACATAACCAACATTCATAAGCTTGATAAGATTTAACAGAGCTTGGAATTTGATCATTTACACCAAAGTTCTCTTCTTTGTTCTTTTTTTGAGTCAAATTTTGTTCAAGCTGCTGTTTATTTGAAACTGAAGTACATTCAAGTTTATTGTCAGTATCTTCTGACAAATTACATGCATTACCTCCTTTTGAAGTTGCATTCACCCTTTCTTCCGACAATAATACTGATGCCGTTGAGTTAATGTTTTGAGAATGTTCCAAGTCGTTTTCAGAAAATTCACCCATTTCTTGAAAATGATTATTCATTTGAGTTCTTTCTAATTCATATTTTCTGAGTTGAACTATTGAAGGCAGAAATTGCTGAACAATGTTTGGTAAAGGAAATTTCAAAGTAACATACAACGCAGAGTGTGTAGGAGAAGGTCTTCTTATATCAAAGAAATTACTATGTTCTTTAATAAATCTTGAAAGTTTCTTTTGCTTAATTTGCCTTAAAGCATCTCTGGCGAAACATGAAAGTTTAGGACCAATGTTGCTTAATGCCATCTTATTGTCTGTATTAGTAAGTAAAATGGCTGCAATATCAATGCAAAGAATCCAAGACGGACTCAGAATCTTCAAAAGATTGCTTGCTTGGGTATAGTAAGCTTCATTTCTATTCTTATCAAAACAACTAAAACTTAAAGGTGGAACATCTCCCGAACGATAATGTTCCATTATCCCATAACTTAACCCTCCCAAATTAGAAGTAAATGCAACATTATTTCCATTGCAACTAATACCATTGTTATTGCCTCCACCAATGCTTAAACCGTATCCATGGTGATTGCTTCCCCCTGATGAAAAGTAGCTCTGAATGCTAGACTTTCTATCATCTTGATAATTGTTAAAAAACCCATCGTTAATTATAGACCTCATTGATGAGGGAGTCGCTGTAGATGTATCACTCTTAACTGGAGATGTATTAAAAACATTATTCAGTCCAAATTGAGTATGTCTTTCAGTGAATAAGTTAATTTTATCCAAGTGCTTAAAATCATCTACACGGCTGTAGTTCTGAATTATTTGTTGTTGAGGATTTTGGTATTGATTATTTGCATTTGGAGTTGAGTTCAGACTTGGATTTTGACTAGAACTCGAATTTAGACTAAATTGATGGCTTTGATTCATAATATTGGGAGGTGAATGGGGACGTGAAGAAAGTTGATTATTGTTTGGTAAGTTAAATGATTCAATTGTTGACATCCAGGGCATCACCCTGTCCATATTTAGAAAGCTCTTGTAGCTATTATGAATTCTCTCTTGGTCTCTCGGAGCATTAATATAGTCAATATCTCTTCCTGGATAAAACTGCGTGTTGATTGGAAAAGAACATGTCTTATTTAAAGCATTTGCTCCAAAATCACTTTGGATAGTGTCACTTTGAATAATCTGTGGTGAGCCTGGCGAACTTCCATGGTGGAAATAATCATCAAGTCTGTGAAGACATGAGTTTGTAAAGGAATTATTTGAAATGTTTTGCCACATATGATTCTTAAGAGTAAAAAAAGATAGTAATTACTACTTCACTCTTGGATTTGACTTCTATTTCCGCACTCTGTTGCTTGAGAACGCTTTTCTATAATTGAATTTCAGAACCAATTTGTCTGAAGAATGCGATAAAGCTATGTTAATTATAGGCATTCAAAAATTCTGTAAATAACAAAGATAAAGTAAAACTTGTTCTATTACAGTAAAAGATTTATAGGAAGTCCTACTAACTTAACAATTAACAGTTTAATTCAATTCCAAAAGTGACACTTTTCCAACTAAAAAATTGACTTCAAGTGCTAATTTATACCAAATCTTCTCTTCAAATTAATATCACGATAATTAATTACCTTATTCCAGAAAATTACAAATATAACACTAGATAAACAGGGCTTGACTTAACAATTTCACTAAAAAGTATTCAAAGCTTTCAACTTTTTACCAGGTTCCAATTTTGTACTAATTTTTTACCTCTAAAATGCAGTCGGTATTTAAATTGCCAAGGTTGACAGTATTTAACGTCGAGTGACATTTAGGCGCCAACTTTTGGTGTACCAATTTTTATTAATGAGGAGTTTTGCATGCAAGGGGAACCAATGGGAAAAAATTACAAAATGGAGGTGTTAGGAAAAAATTGTAAAGGAATTGATAAAACTAGGAAGAAATCCAGGAAGCTGTAGTGTTAAATTTTTTAAAAGAAAGGCATAAACAGGGATTTGGCTCTTTTTTCATTTGATAAACAGTAAATAAAACTTAGCATAACTAAAGAATGGGATAAATTTGTACGAAGAAAGAGAAAAAAGTGTAAACTAATAAAGTTATAATGGTAAAAGAATGGAGAAATTTGTTTGAAAAAGAGGAAAGCATGGGCAAGTTGAGCATTTTGGATAGTGACGAGAAGGGTATTATAAGTAGACTGGAAAGGTCAGTCTGTGACGTACTAAGAGAGTTGATTGATGGAAACAAGAGGGGTCAAATTTATAGTTCAACTTGCCTAGTTTCAGTTATGAATATTCTCCACAGGAATGTTAAAGAAGGTTTCCATTCAACTTTAAGGGATATTTATTATAACAACCCAAGTTTATATACAAAACAAAGTATTTCGGACAAATATATAGCTCAAGTAACACATCTGGTACATACTCCTAGAGAGCTTTTAAATGTGGTTTCCACAGCTAGAGGAAGAATAAGAGGTCCTTTGGTTATTCAGGGATCTGAATTTGGACTTAGTGCTGGAAGAAGTGAAAGAAGAGAAGTGAGACTGGATTGTATGTCAGTTTTCGAAAGTATGGGGCATTCTATAAGCCCATATTTATTTAAAAGGATGAATGGATTAAAGTTTACTTACTACTCAAAAATCAAGTTTGTTTTGGTAGTTGAGAAGGATACAATTTTTCAGAGACTTTTAGAGTTTGGATTTCACAAAGAATTTGATAATTCTTGTATTTTGATTACAGCCAGGGGGTTTTCCGACCTACCTACTAGGACATTACTATACAGACTAAGTCAAGATCTTCCAGAGGATACCAAGTTTTGGATTTTATGTGATTACGATTGCTTTGGGCTTTCAATTGCAGCAACATATGTAATGGGGGGAAAATCAGATACTTGGTACGATTCGAGTTTTAACATCTCAAAACTTTTGCCAATTAGAGTTCCCCCAGTGTCAAAGTTAATAGAGAGTAAGCTTATAACAAACGATAATGTTTTTAATATGACAGAAGACGAAATTTCAAGGATAGTTAACACCAGAAACAGATTAATAAGTTCAAAAGAAATATCGGAAGAGTCAAAATTAGAGTGGAACTTAGTCTGCCAGCAGATGCAGGAAGACCAAAAAAGATTTGAAATTGACTGTATTGTAGGGATTGAAGAGTGGCTAGTCAGATTAATAAAATCTACATTGCAAGAATGAACCAACTTTGTTTCAGTTTAGCATATTGTATATATATAAGAACTAAAGAATTGGCCTAATGCCCTATATTTTAATAGTTTTAATAATTTAGTTTACCATTAGCTTAATTTTAATTTGAATTAATAGAGATTTTGTTCTCACTCAAATTTATTCTTTGCCAATGTTGATTCTACAGTTTAACATTAGAAATGAGTAGGGAAAAGGTCTTAGAAGACAGCTCTTTTTCAAGTACTTTGGGGAAAAACCTAAAACACAACAAAAATACTTGAGAGCTTACAAATGTCTTTATTTTCTAGCATATTGTACCAAATTTGAGTTTAGTTTTTCCCAAATTTGTTTATTAACATTTAAAATATATTTTTTGGGCTTAATATATTGGTGGGGAAATGGCGCCAAAATGTAGGAAAGTCAAGCAGTGAAAACTTGGATAAGAGAATTGTATGGGGCAAGGAAAAGGAAATAGGAGGAAGAAATTTACGAAATAGTTGAAGATGAGGCTGACAAATGAAGAAACAGAGGAGTTTCAGAAATCATTTGCCCCGATTTCTTATGGCCATCTTTCTCGTCAGTTAGTAGAACACAGCTATAGTGAATTTTTGGATTTATTGGGACGTTTTACGAGCGACCCAAATGTGCAAGAAGAAGCAAAAACTTGTCTATGGGAGTATTCAGCGGAAGTTAGGGAAGTTTTTTTAAGGATGCTAGCAATTGGTAGTTTAAGCAGAATAGTAGAGGATATTAACCGAACAATTCAGCTTAGAGAAAGTTTGGTGTCAATGAGGTTTAAGCAGAGAAGGCTTGCATATGATTTTTACCCTGCACTAACAATGGTTGGCACTCCGAGCCCAAATGTAACTGCTGCAATGGATATGATATTACTTAAAGATTTTTGTCAAATGCCAAATTTACTAGAGGAGTTAGTATCTCAGCATGGAAAGCCTGTTATTGTACCAAAGATGAGTGAGATGCAGGAAAAACTAATTGAGAGGCAGCTTAGGGATGAATTCTTTATCAAATATGCAAATTCTGGTATTGTTAAGTCGAAAATAATTCATTTCGATGTAATCAAGGGAAGAATTATTTTGGAAAAGAAGTCTAGATTCTCTTTGACTTTGATTTCTGATTTGAAACAGTGGCAGGTAATTGATGCTAAGATAACGATACCGGAGATTTTGAGTTTATATACTGTGACTAAAGAACAGAATTTATCTTTTAAAGAGATTTTACAAGCAAGGATTTACTATATGTTTAATTGCAGAGAGGATGAAATTATTGAACCAATTCAGGATACCATAAAAACGGAACAGAAAGGCTCTGAGAGAGATTTGGATAACACAAATTTAAGGGAAAAAGTTGATAAATTTGCAGATGTAAAAGATTATGAGCAAAAGATTGATGTTTTAGGAGAATTGTACAAGACATCTAATATTATTACAGGAGATGTTATCCTGGAAATGTTTTTGGAGCAATCAATTCTAAGTATTAAAGATCGAGGTATTGCAGGTATTTACCATTCCGAAAGAAATGAATATAAATATAATAATGAGATTTATAAGTACATCGACATCTATTTATACAAGAATGTAGACATAACGAATTTGACAAATTTGGGTGATAAAAAAGGTAATTTTGACTTTTCAAAATATTCTTTAACTGGTATAGGTTCAAGTAAGACCAACCCAGGCCAAGCTATTATAAGGAGTATGAAATACGGTAAGAATGGTAAAGACATAATATTAAGATTTCTAATGGTGCCAAATGGAGATATTAAATGTATTTTATGGCCATTTTCCCTTTTATTCCAACATAAGAGCGAGCTTTCAGAAGATGTTAATTTGGTACTTGACATAATAAGTGAGGATGAAAGTTGGTTATATTTATGTAACTGGGAGAAGACAAATTATAATAACATATTGGACCTTTCAAAAATCTTAAATCATGTTTCAAATGTTTTAAGATGTTATTTACTTGAATTATACTCACTAAAGTTACAAAAGTATTTAGCGAAGAATGCAATTATTGAGAAAGATAAATACTCAATTACTATACGTCTTTTAGACTATAATGAATATGTTGTTAGTATGGATATATTTACAGGCTCTCTATTAATTAGAGATTCAAGTTCGGGTAATAACTCAATCTGGAAAAACTATCCAACTTATTATGAAAATTTGCAAAAAGCTTTACAAAGCAATACAAACTCATTATTTCAATTGTTGCCATGTTTACTTAATTTAACTAAATTCCAAATAATTAGAGATGAATTTTCATCTAACTACGGCTGGAGGCCAATATGCAGTATCCCCACACCTATACAAGAGTCCATTCTAACGGAAAGAAAACTGAAGATGAAAGAATTTTCTAAAATTAAAGACGAACAGGAAAATGAGGATGAGAGAAGGATGAATAAATTCGACGGGCTTCTAATTAATTCAACTGCAAGTGGTTCCAGTGTTATTGTTAACACTGTAATAGACAATGTTTTAACAATGACAAATTGCATGTCAAAACCCACTCAGAAAATTTCTTATACAGATATTTTGATGGAGAAAAAAGAGTTTGACTATTTTTTCTATCCAAAGAAGCGCCCTGATAATTCAAGAATTATTTACGTTCAAATAGATACGGAATTTTGTGTGATTCAAGCATTAAAAGTGTTCTTTACAAAGAATTGTCATTATACTCCAGAAATTGATAAAGAACTTTCCATTAATAACAGAATATATAAATTTTTGGGGAATCATAACTTTGAAAATAGTAACAGAAGCGATTACTATAAGGGAAAAGTTATTCTTGCAGAATTTGACATTAATTTTAATTCCCCTTCAAAAAATGATTTGTTAAGTTCAGGCGCCGACGACACGTTGAGCGGCAAAACTGCCAAATTGCATGTGCCAAATTTGCAAGTGGGAGGCAAATTGCATGCAGGCAATGCAGATGATAAAGATTGTGTATTGAAGTATGTGGGTTTTGATGAAATTGAAGTTAAAAAGAATGTTGGAGAAGTTTTAGACTTTTATTCTGGGAGTTTTGAGGCAAAGCATGGTGAAATTATAGAGTTACTAGAATCATTGCAAGAATCGTCGAATGACGGTTATTTTCCATTTAAGTTATATTCTCGATTAAACAAAAATGGTCAACTTGAATTAAAAAGTTCTAGTTTTTGTTTGGGTATTAAAGAGTACCGTTTATTTTTTCAACCATATAAAGATTTTGAAAAAGACCAGTATTTGTTGGGACTACAAGAAGGACTTTATTCAGATAGAATTCAATTTAAAATACAAGTCTGTAAGATCGGTTCTGGAAAGCTTCCTATTTTAAACAGATCAAAGGGTTATACTGGCATTCAGAAAGAAGAGAATTTATTTTATAGATTTATTATGGAAACTAATCAAAAGAGAGGTAATTTGACATTATTTATTGACGGTGAAGTTCCTGTTCCATTAATATGTAGCTTGAATAGTGAAAATGAAGTATTATTATTTGATGAAAATTACAAGATGGAATTTTCTGTCTGTGAGGAGGAATATAGCAAAAAATTAATGATACCAAAAGAATGGAGACTTGTTGAAACAATTTCCTTAACTATTTGTAATAATGCTTTGGCTGAAGAAGGATTTATGAAACTTTTTATTGACTATTGGTATCGTATTTTAAGATTTTTGCATAAATCATTAGAGACGATATATATGGCATATTATTCGAAACCAAATTATTCTAGAAAGGCTATTAATGAAATTGTTTCTAGAAAAGATTTTGTTTTAAGAAGAATTTTACCATGGGAAATAGAGCTGGAAATTATTCCATGGTCAGTTTTATTTGGTGATTCTTTGAGTAATAAATTGTTTCAGAGGCTCAATTACAAAGGAAGCTTAGTTAAGATACAGTTAATTGGTACATCTAGAGATGATCAAATTGGCTATGCAAATAGTGAAAATCCATCAAAGATGGAAAATGAAAAAGAGAGAGAATTTGATGGTATTAATTTTATAGGAGGGTTAGGAGGTGCGGAATATCTCAATGAAGCTCATAATGATAATAATGTGGACTCTAATGGCAATAAAAACATTGATAACTTGAAAGCCAGTCATAAAAGTTTGGAAAGTAAGGAATTTGTAATAGTGGATATAATAGACAGTTTATTGACAAATTCTCATAAAGAAATATACCAAAAGGATTTAAAGGACGCTTTTTATAATGATACTTTTGGAGAGGACGATAAAAATATGTTAAGTAAGGCATTCTGGAGAATGTTAAGGTCTTATGAGATTTCAGTTTCAGTTTCATTGATAGAGTCTAAATCAAATCCAAAGATTCAGAAAATACTGCTAAACGATGTTAATGGCCTTTACGACTCTTTAAATACATTATCTTTGAAAAAAATTGATGGGATTGGAAAATTCTTAATATCTTTTGGATTAAGAAAAATAGGAATGCACATCATGTTTTTGTTTGAGCTAGATCCAAAAGTACATTACAAGTTAAGGATTACTTTATTTGATGTTCGTAATCTTCAGTTAGGAGGTAACACAACACAACAATCAATAGAGGTAATAAATCACACGAGAAGATTGCTCGGTGAATTTATTCGTGTGGTTTCTTGTCAAATTATTGATTTTGAGACATTGGACCAACATGGGATGTATTTATTATCAATCTATGATCTTAATAACTATGACAGACTTGAACATATTAAAAGGAATATTCAGTATTACCAATCAACTTTTAATTCTGAAGGAGAAATATATTATTATCCGGGTTACTTCTTTCAAAAAGTTATATGTTCTTTATCACAGTTTTTTACATCATCATTTTATGTCTCAATTGCATCAGGAGTAACACAAAGAAAGTTAAACAATATGATGAGTTATTTGGCAAATAATGCTGAGGGTGGTAGTAATAGTGCCTCAGTTTCTCAACTAAAACAGCCAATACTGAATTGGTCAGGAGGAAACAGTAGTAATAATAATTTCAGTAATAATAAAGGAGGTGTAAATACTAATATTCAAAACAAAATCAAATTTTCAAAGTTTGATACTTTTCCAATTAAACAACCTATAATAGAGTTTACTTGGTTCTATAACAAAATGGCTTCTTTTGATGTAGATAGAAAACATATTTTAAGCTTCAATAAAAAATGGGAAAAACCTTCAAAATATCACAAAGTTCCAGAGTTTATTAGTTATAAATTACCGACTATTGAAAACAAAAGTAATATTATGGGAAATTCTGATATTGATTCACTTAAAACAAAAGAGGAAATTAAAAAAGAAAATGTTAATAGAGAATTTACTGAAAAGAGCAATAAGGCTGATTCAACTATTAGTAATACATTAAAAGATGAAGTTGTTTGTAGAGACAGTAAAGAAGAAATAGGAAAACTTTTTAAACAATTAGATGGTAAAGATGTAAATAAACATGAAATTTTTACCTGGCCCTTGGAATATGATGTACCATTTTTTATTACAACAAATCTGAGTAATAATCAAATTCATTTGAGTACTTACAATGCAAACAGCTCTATAAAAGAAAATAAAAGGAGTTTTTCAGAGTTAGAATTAGATGAAAGAAACAGTATGGATATTACTAACTTTGAAAAATCAGGCATTAAGTCTTCTTCTAGTTTTAATTCCACTTGTTGGTACAATAATAACAATAATAATTATAATGGTGATAGAGAAGACAATGATAATATATACATCAAGAGGAAAAAACTTGGAATCAATGAATTTCAAGAAATTTCCAATTCTGAAAATTTTTATTCAATTTCAGAATTAGAGAAATATAAAGAAGAATCTATTAAAAGTGTTGATTTAGATATAAAGAAAAGTAACTTGGATGATGAAAAAGATTTATTCATGTCTTACCTGGCTTTTCCTCTTGTATGTTTTCCAGATTATGTAAGAAGTGAAACAAACAAGGACCATATAATGATAATGGACATGTCGTATAGTTTAGAACTTTTTACAAGTCCAATATCAAGTGAATTTGATATATTGGGTCAGATTTTAAAATATTTTGGAAATTTAAGTCAATCACGTACTTTGGTTAGAATTGTTACAATAGCTTTATGCTCTTCATTAATGGTAATACGTGATGTTTCTGTACTATTAAAGTATCCACTTTTATCAATACAAGGAAAATTACCAATATATATTGATTTAGTTTGTCAATATGAAGATTTATTAGTACCAATAGATAAAGAGGAGAAGACATATTGTTTAAGAGGCTTTTTATATAGAATATGGAAATACAATAAGATTAAAGAATTGAATGGCTTTACTTCAATTGTTGATGAACAACCAAATAATGATTCAAATAAAGAAGAATTTATTAAAGAGTCTTGTTACATTGATATTTATGTTTCAGTAAGAAATATTCCAGTAAACTCTATAGAAGATATTGAAATTAATGGATGTAAAGCAAATCAGATATTTAAATCATTTATGCAACAAAATTTGTCTCATATGTCAGTTTTGTCAAATTTATTGGATAGATTATTTAATTCTCCATTTGAAGAGTTACAAAAGTTTCACTCTCCTAATGCAATACAGTTACTGGATTCTTCTCAATTAAGAAAAACTGGGAGTAATTTGGCAAAAGGTATAAGTTCTAATCACTATCCAAGTAAAAGTACTAGTAATTTGGGTATGGGAATTGGAGTTGAAATGAATATGAATGTGAATATGAATCAGAAGCCAGGTTCAGAGAAACCTAGTGACAATAAGATGAATTATTTATCATCAGCTTCTACAACATCACTACCATTGAATAATTCTCCACTTTCTTCTCCTGTATTCAATTCAAGTAATGTAATTAATACAGCGAATTATTCTAGAAACATGAATAATCAAAGCCAAAATATGAATTCAATGATTAATTTTCCTACAAATCAGAACCAAATTAGGGGTGGACAAAACTATAAAAGTAATTCAACTGGCCAAATTTCTGTTAATAATTTGATTGATGGAAACAAGTATCTTACAATTCCTTCCGGAAAGCAAATTCCTTATAGCAATAACAATAATAGTAGCAACAACAACAACAATATTAGTAGCAGTAATAATTGTAATAGTAACAATAACACTAGCTCTGCTAGTTCTAGTGGTCAAATTCAGCAAATTCAACAGCAACATCAACAACATCAGCAACATCAACAACATCTGCAACATCAACAGCATCTGCAAAACCAACATCAGCAACACCAGCAGCACCAACAGCATCAACAACGCCAACAACACCAACAACATCAACAAAATCAGCAACAATTACTTCAACTTCAACAACATCAATCAATACAGCAACAGCAACAACTCCATCAACAGCAACAACAGCAACAGCACCAACACCAACAACACCAACAACACCAACAACACCAACAACACCAACACCAACACCAACACCAACACCAACACCAGCAGCATCAACAACAGCAGCATCAACAACAGCAGCAACAACAACAACAACATCAGCAATACCAACAACATCAACAACAATTCTACAACCAAAGACACCAAAATCACCGAGTTTTGAGTTCTCAGCAGATACAGTATCAACAACACCACCAGAACCAACATCAACGTCAAAATCAGCATCAGAATCATCACCAAAACCAGCAACATCAACAACAACAACAATACCATCAAAACCAACATCAACAATTCCAACAACAAAATTACAACCAAAGCCAACTTCAGCAGCAGCATCATCAACAACATTTATTTCATCAGCAACAGCAGCAGCAGCAACAACAACAACAACAACAACAACAACAACATCAACAACACCAAAAACAACTTCAGTTGTTTCAACAGCGTGCCCAAAACCAAAGCCATTCCCAACAACAGTATCGTCAAATGTATTCTCAAAATAACTCTTATGTTCCCCGGAACAACAATTTCCAACATATAAATCATCAAGGTAGACAGTACCAGCAAAACAATTCTAACGAAGTTATTATGAATTCTGGATACAGCAGAAGCCAAGAATTGAATAATTTTGGAGGAGCAACAGGAATTAGTACTACTAGCCATAGTGGCACCTTAAATGGTAATAATTTAGGACACTCACAGCATCTATACCCTGTAAGTAACAATAATTTTGAAATTGGAGCGGGTAACATTTACTCTTCTACCAATATTCACAGTCAGCATTACCAATATCCCAAACAACAACAAAATTCTCAACAACATCCCCAATATCAAAAACAACAACATCAACAACAACATCAACATCAACAACAATTCTACAGCCAAAGACATCAGACACAACAGAGCCAATACCAGCAGCAAAGATATTCTCAAAATCAAAATTTGCTACATTATAATACAAACAACGTTAATATTAGACCAGTCCATACAACTGGAGGTAGTGCTCATCCTGTAACGGGAGCATCTGGAAGTTTACAAGGAGGTAATATGACAGGAAGAGTTCAAACAGCAGGAGGAAGAGGAAATTTAGCTTTAGTTGATAATCATATTCTTTCAAACCATCAAAATAATCATGACCAATATCACACACAGACACAAACAGATTTGGCGCCGGCGGGACATACAAGTTATTTAATGCAAAATTTTCAAGGACAAAAAGGAGGAGTTGTGAATGTAGGGAATATTGATAGATATATAACAGAAAGTGGCTATAGTGGAGAAGTTACTGGTTCTCAGTATTACGGAAGTCAATACCATCATATTCAAGATCATAATCAAATTAACATTGGTGGAGGAGGAGGAGGAGGAGGAGGAGGAGGAGGAGGATATAGAGCTGGAATTAATATTCAGGATCAACAAAGCCAGCAGGGTCAGATTCATATGAATGGGAATAATATTTCTGATATTAGAGGATTGGATTACAATTATGGAAATTATACTCAGTAAAAAAAAACAGAAAAAGGTAAATATAGAATGAGGAGATATAGCAAGGAATATAATTACAATCCTAAGTCATTTAATATTTGAAAAAAAAAATCTAAGTTACTAAATGAATGATAAAATTTGTGAGATAATTCATTTTAATAAAGAATATTCAAAGATAAAAGTATATTATGGTATATTTTATTCTAGGAAGTAAATGGATGTGAATATCAATATTAAATATGATTTGCACACACAGAAAATTTAAATAGTTGTAACAATTTTAAAAAGAAAAAAAAATTGAATAATATAATTTTATTTATGATAATTAAAGTTTTGGATAGACATTTTCTCTTTTATAACTTATCAGAAGAATGAAATATTTCACGAATATAACTACAAAATTGTTAATATTACTATTTTTAATTGAATGTACTATTTTGATAGATTTAATCAATGGGTTAAGAAATAATGTATTTGGTACACTTGATTCAAACATATTAGCAAATATTGGATTAGTTCCTACTCAGAGTTCATCGAATTCTACTATAGTTCTTACAACAACCACTACCACCACTCAAGCCACAACAATCGCTATTACTAGCACTAGTACTAGTACTAGTACTATTAGTACAGTAAATCCAACACAAACTGTAGGTGTTGCAACTACAGGAACTTCATTTCTTAGTGAAGTTTTTCAAAAACCATCATTAGAACAAATTAATAAAGATATTAAAGATATAATGCAAAAAGAATCTTCAAATAATAACCTTGGAATTTGTATATTCACAAGTAATCCATATTTAGATCTTGGATACAGAGAAACAAACTATTCAAAGTGTACTAAATTCTTGTTATCTTTTGAAACATGGCTAGATAGTAATGTAATAAATACTTTAATTCAAGAAGAAATGACAAAATTTGGAATGACAATTCCTTCTAAAAAGAAGTTCAATGTTCCGTCTTTGGAAGTTTTATTCAACGAGTCTTTTCTGCAAGTTTGCGTTAATTTTTTTGTTGAACTTGTAAATTCTGGATCACTATATATTAATAATAATGTATGTACTGGTACTAATTGTCATGACCAATTTAATTCAATATGTTCAACAGTTTCTAATTCTTATGGAAAATCTGCATTTGTACTTGGAAGTAGTGTTGTAACTGAAGTTGTAAATAGAATTTGTCAGGAATCTCGAAGACAGATTTCTGCAAAATATCCGACTTTAATTGCTTCCCCTTCTGATATAAGACCCGATAATGTTGCTGTAGAAGTTACGGAACCGATTCCTACATGATCTCTTTATCAATATTTTAATAAACCTACCAATTTTTTACTTAAAAATTTTATATTTACTATTATGTTTTCTTAGGAAAAAAAAACCAAAATATTATATTAAATTTTATGAACAAAACCTAATAGTTATAGCATTACTTTTTTATTTTAATTATGACTAATTTACACGTCATTTTTTGCATGTATGCATGCATTTCTATCTTGCAAAAAAAATCAATTTTTAAAGTATATTAGGTCTGGAAAAATAAATTATGATTAATAAAAAGTAGGAAAATTAAGTTTATACATTTAAATTTTTTGATAATAAATGACAAGTTTAAAAAAGTTACCTTTAATAAAATCTTGTTGTTTCTCTTTAAAATCAATCAGAATAAAATAATTCCCAATATTACATATTGACGTAATATATTTGCAATTACTATTATTATATGAATCATTACTAGAACTTAATTTGATGATTTTATCTTGTTCATCAAATGTCTCTGGAAAAAGTCGTAACTTAAAGTTACTACACTTTTCCTTTATCTCTAATAATATTAAAAGTCTAAATTGTTCATCTTGAAACTCTGCTCTGGATGAATTAAAAATATTTACTTTACTTGCAATATTATGAGAATTAAACTGCTTATTTCTTACAGCAGGAGTCAATTTTAATTTTGAATTTTTTAATAAACTAATATAATATTTTTCACTGAAATTACAGTTCAAAATTTTACCATTAATTTCTGTAAAAGAATAATTATTATAATTATTATTATAAATAGGATTCATAATGTTCTGAAAATAACTATCCAATAACTTAATATTTATTTCAACATTACTATATATATTTAATGTATAATTAAAACTTTTATTACTTTGATATTGAGTAATTACTAATATAAAATCTTTATCTTCTTGTAAGTCAAAATGATCATATTCTCTCAATAATTGAAAAATGTTTGTTTTAAACATAATTACATTACCATTACTATATATTCCTTGTATTATTGGCAATCTCTCTTGAGTGATTATTCTATTTCTCCCCCTAAATATGCTTATTGACATAAAAGGTATATTATTTGTATTTGATTGATTATAATTATCAAATTCATCCATTCTCAAATAATCTATATGTCTATTCAAAACAATCCAAATATCTCCAATATGACTAAAATTTTCATGATCAAAAACATCAGATTTTTTCCAAATTTTCGAAAACAAGTTATTTTTTGAATGATCATCAATTTCATGATAATTATTTGAATCAAATTTTAATTTTAGTTTTTTTGAGTAATTTATGTTTAATTGAGTTAATTTTTGATTAATTTTATTAAAATCTGAACTTTGATCTTCCTTTTCATCAAATAAATTACAATTATTCATCTTTAACTTGTTTAATAACTTACAATCAATAGATAACTTATACTGAGGATAAAAATATAATAAATGTAAATCATCTTTTAATATTGAATTATGTGAACATGGTGACCATTTGCCATGAACCTTTTTTAAATACTTTGATATTTTTTCTGGATCCCAAGCTAAATATATATGTGAAAACCATTTTAATATATCACTCCATTCAATCCAAAAAATTCCATTATCATGATTAACTTTGTATGTAAATTCATTTTCCAATATTTCTTCAAGTTCTTTATTCCATGTTTCTATATCATATTTTGAGAATTTACCTTTCCAACTAATTTTTCCCCATGGATTTCTCAATAACAATAATCTCCAAATAGAATTATTTTCTTGATTCACTAATTCAACAATTCTTAAAACTTGATATGCATGTTTTGTTACTAATCCAGTCTTTTTAGAAATCTCCTCTTTTGTAATAAACTTATATTCTGACTGGGAATTATCATCAATTTCATTGCCAAACTTATAAACTAATTGATTTTGATAGCTTTCAGACTCAGTAGCATTTAATCTGGTAAGATTTTCAGTATTTGAATTAATTTCATTTGTACCTAAAGCCATCAAGCAATATCCATTTTTTATTGGTTTTTTAATACGATTCCATAACTTTAAAAAATAGTTTTTATTTTTTTTTTCATACTTTGACTTAATAGAAATAGTTTCAGGTATCCATCCTGTTAAATAATATAAATCTATTGAAGGATTACTCTCAATAGAATCATACCTATTTGCCATTACTTTTAAATATGCTTTTTCTATTAATGTTATTCCATAGTATTTATTATTATCAAAATGAGATAATAAGCAATTATTTTGAGAATCAAGTGGAATTAAACTATCCACAAAAATATTTCTCCAAACTCCATTAATTAGTAACTTGCATGTATAAAGATACAATAAATCATCCAATTCATTGAAATTATTGGTACAATGAATTGATTGATTATCAATATGATGACTACTTTGATTTTGATTTTTGATTGAGAATTGGATTGGACTTATTATACTTGATAATAAATTAGAATCAAATTTCTTTTCATGTTCCAATAATAAAGATAATACGACAATAAATGAGCAATCCCCAATAAATCCTTGTATTATATTACTTGAGGTAAAATGTAAAAAATGATTATTTGGAAATAATTCTACGCTACTATTTAACTTTTTCCATCTGACTACCATTTTTTTCTGTTTCTTTGATAATAATAAACTTTTTACCATTTGCTCTACTATTAATATATATTGTCCCTTCAAACAAATTTCATTATTCCTTTCAATTATATTTTCCTGAAATGATAGTGGCTGATTGTACAGGATCATTAATAACAAGAATTGTACTTGGTTATGATCTAACTTTGTTAATTTTGTAATTTTGGTTCCTGTTTTCTTATTAGTTATAAGTGGAGGCAAAAAACAAGAATCATTAATGAAAGATGACTCTATTAAAATTCTACTTTCCATTTGATCTTGTTCGTTTTTTTTTAATTTCATCATACTTTTATACTTTTCCATTACCATTTTTTTAAGTTCAAATAAGTGATCAATCTTAGAATTCACATTTTCTAAAGAGTTCAATGAACTCCCCGATTTTTTTTTAAATAACTTTGTTATTAACATATTTTAAATTAATTGAGTTTAAATTATTTTTTAATATTGAAATTTTTGATCAGGTTAATATAATTCCATCGTTACCATTGACATATTTGATATATCTTATTTTTGGCACTTAAATATAATTCAAAAATTAAATAACTCCTTTATTCTAATTATAATTGCCAATTAAATTAAATAAATTATTTACTGCTAAAAAAACTGTCAAATTGTGCCACGTAAGTTATTACACGCAATTTTTACTTGCAATATACCGGTGTTTGTAAATACACGTAATAAATGAGTAATATTAGTTTAAGATAAATATTAAAATAATATAATCAATTAAGATAATTTATTATTATTAATATTAGTATTTAATAAATTAAAACTAAATTTTTAAACATTTAAGTTAACAAATTTTTTTTTTTTCAGTTTCCTTTAGTCAAAAATGTCAATTTCTACCATTACACACATTTTTTACACATACCAGACAACTTTTGGGCGGGTAATTTAATTTGTTAGAGATTTCAAATAAAAAAAAAATAAATAAAAATGGAAACTAACCATTTTTAAAATGAAAAGAATAGTAAATGAGAATTTATATAAATTTTGAGGCCTATTTGAGTTGGGTTCCTCCGAATATAAATTATACTTTGAGAATTTATTGATTTTTAATAAGTTTGTATTACTTTAAGAAAGTAATCAATCAAATATAAAAATGAAATTGTATACTCGTGACAGTGTAATTAAGCATATGTCTGAGATTTTTAGTGATATTCCTGATGTGATCATAGGAGATATTTTTGATTATTTAGTTAAGGAAAACCTTAAACTATGTAAAAAGTCTAATCATGCTAAAGGTAATAGTTATGAAAATGAAATGATTGAAATTTGTAATCACTTATATGAGAAATTATCTGAAATTTCAATTAAAGAAAGTTACAATAGCGAATATATTCATTTTCAAGAATCTTCAAATTCTTGTGACTTTGACCGATATAATCTGGATTTAGACAATAATATAAATTTTAATAGATACTTAAATTTAAATGTTTACTTTAATCAGATTCAAAATCATGGATTGGATTTTTACGAAAATGAATTTTTTGATCAGGATAATAAGATGTCATATTTATCAGTATGTTCACAAAATAAGCAAATTACTAATAATAACCTTAATTCTTTAAAAAACACTAATTTACAAAGAGAACTACTTATACTAAAAAAAAGACCTTGGAATATCTTTCAAATTCAAAGTGAGTTAATTAGCCATGAAATGAATATGTTTAGTAATATTTTAAACCGAATTTTCAATTCTCCAAGACTATTCAAAGTTAAAGAAAGCAAAAATAAGAAATGGCCTCCTGAGGGACCTGGAAATGAGTCGAGTTTAATACCAATTAAAGAAATAAATATTAATTCGAAAAGTAAGGAAAGTATAGAGCAAATAGAATTTATGCAAAATCAAATTCGGGATTTGAATTTATCTTTGGAATTAAAACATTCTGAGCTTAATCGAATTATAAATCAATCAAATATTAGTGAATATAAGTCAATTAAAATTCAAGAATTTAAAAAAAAGATTCAGTCAATTAAAATAGAAAGATTAAATCTTCAAAAAAGTCTCTTTAATCTTGTTTTTAACTCCCAAAATAGCTCCTTTATTGATTTCTTTTCAACCAAATCGAATCATGATTCTAAAGTTGTAATTGATTTACATAACTTTAATAGAAATGAAGCAATCAGTTTAGTTATTTTTAGTATTATCATGATCCTCAAGTATAGATTTCAAACTGACTTAGAGAAAGTATTCTCAAAAAATAGTAGTAATTTTGAAGTTAATCAACAAGAACTTGAATCTTCACAAAAATCATTTAAAGGAAATTTTATTGATATTTACTTTTGTGTTGGAATTGGTAATCACAATCATCTTAATGGAAATATTGACCCTCCTAAACTAGCCAGTTTAATTAGAAGAATTTCTTTTGCTTTAAATTTGACTTGGAGATTTGGTTCTATTGGATTTATTATTTTAAGAATACAAGACAATATAAATTGGTATAGATTTATCCAAAAGTTTCTTGAATAAGTTAAACTTAATTCATATCCAAATTTAATTAACTATAAAACCTGGACCATTCAATACAAAGTGTATTGAAAAATTTTCAAATATTACTCCTGGAAAAATATGTGGAGTGATTATAATTATTTGACTTTCTTTGTAATTAATTGATTTTTCTATCTTTTCCTCTATTTTTTTGTAATTAATTTCTGATTCTTTAACTTTTAATAACTTTTTAGTTTTCTCTTTATTTGTTAATATATCCAAAAGTTCCATTAATTTTATTTCTCGTGAGTTATCTAATCCTTGGTTTATTTCATCAAATAACTTGAATGAATTGCCATTACATAATGCCTATATACGGAAATTTTTTAAGAATTAATTTTCAAATATCTTCAATTTTTTTTATCATATTTAACTTACCTGTAAAGATAGTATAAACAAAATAGTACAAAGAGATTGTTCACCTCCAGAAATAGAGTTTGAGGAAAACAATCTAAGATCTTCATCAGGACTAAATCTGACCATTATATTTAATTTGGAATCATTTTCAAAATTTTCAACAAGGTAATTAAATATTGCTTCATTGTTTGTATCCATTGTATTACTCATAAATAACATAAAATTGTTAATAAAAGGAATTATAATCTTTCCATTATGTCTATCATCAATAAATCTCATAAAAACTCCAAAGCAATGTGAAGTTACATCTTCTATTATTTTCAATTTTTCAAGCCATTTGTTATAGTTTTTTCCAATAAATTCTTCATATTCACTAATCCTTTTATTCAAATCTTGGTTTTCCTTACTCAAAATCTCAAATTCCTGCTCTAAATCAGCCATTCTCTCTAGATTTGTATTGTGAGTTTTAGCTTCCAAACCGGTTATTATGTTAAATAAATTGTTATATTTTGTATTATACTCTTCATTTTCAAGTAAAATATCAAATAAAGTCAAATTCTTAGAATGATTACTTTTTGAAACCTTTTTAAAGCCCTTTCTTCCTACATTAGCCTCATTTTCTGTATTATCCACCTCCATTTCCTTTCTTTCACCAACCAATTGAATATTATTATTACTTGAGCTTAATGAATTTCTGAATGTATTATTAAGTATTTCCTCAAATTGTGAATGATCACATTTAACGAGTCCAAATTCAGATGATACCTGGTTCATCATTTCTATACAATAAGAAGGTATTTTCTCACCATTACTTGTTAAGGGTTTATTACCACTTATTATTGATGAAAAGAATTCAACACCGGGTACATTTATAATACTTTGATCATCATCCAAGCCGTTAATAGTATCATATTGGTCCTTGGACTCATTATTCTCAAATCTATTAGCCTTATAAAAAAACTCATAAATTGTTTTATCCGAGTTATGATTAGAATCTTTATTGAATTCATTATATTTCAGTCTCTTATAGTACTGACAATACGTTGAATAATATTGTAGATAAGAATCTATTGAAGCTTTTCTCTTCATTTCCAAAGTGGATATAATCTTATCATAATCTCCATTAACTTGATTCAATTTCAGTTCAAACTGTCGTATTTCATCCTTGTTTTGAGTAATTTTTTTCTGAATGGAGGAATAGTTAGTACTTAATTCAAAAACCTTTCCACTTAATTCTTTATTCTTTAAAAAATCATGAGTGGAAATTTCTTCAAATAGTATTTTAACTTTGCTTAACTCTTTAAATATACTAGTTTGGAAAGTATCAAATTCCGATGAATCCATTGGATCTTGACCCATAAATGCAGATCTAATGAGTTTCTGGTTCTTACTCTTAATTTCAGACTCATTTAAAGTATTTTCTTTCAAATCTTTTTCAAGAGAATTTAATTGTTTCTTCAATTTTGATATCATTTCATAAAGTGAAGGAATATTACTTATACACTCAGTAATCATATTTAGTAGCATAATTTCTCCATCATACTGTTCCTTTAATTCTACAAGTTTTTTATTAGATTCTTGGATTTTTAATTCTAATTGTTCAATTTCCTTCTGAATAGATTTTTCCTGTTGATTAATTTGATCCATCTCAAAATTCTCCTCTTTTATTATCTCTTTGTCCAATAATATCGTATTCATTTTATCTCCAAGATTTACCATTGAAATAGTTTTTGAATTGGGATTATAAATAGATGTGATAATTTTAAATAAAACTCCATTTTTTGAATGTATGTTATCTTCAGCATTTTGATTTGTAATAAACAAATGGACATTATTTGAAACCTTATTTCCAGGCTGATCATATTTTCTTTTGAACCAATCAGAAAGTTTATACAAAATTTCATCTTCCTGAATTTCTTCTGTTAAAGATGGATTATCAATAATAACACATGTAAAAAACTGTGCTGAAATTTGATAAAGTATGTTTTTCATATTCTCATCCTCAAATTCCAAGTGCTCATGCAAAAACCCCGTAATTCCTAGACTTCTTAATTCGTCATCCAACTTTGGGTATATTGGAGTTTTTGTGTTAGACAATGTTAAAACATTCAAACGATACCTCTCTGTTAATAACTTAACATCTTCTCTTTCTGAAACAAAATAATAGTGAAACTGTTGTAAAAATGCTTCAACTAATACTTGGAGTTTCAGATTCTTGACTGAAATATAACTTCCGATTGGGCCTATCACTTTCTTTTTAGGTAAATAATTCTCAAACCGAGAATGTTCATGTAATTTTTGAAAATAATTGAGTATATTTTCCCTTCTGGAATCCGATAAGGCTTTTTGGTTAACGTTTCTGAGATATTTTTGTCTTAGAATATTTTCTCTATTACTTAAAAAATTGATAGACTTGATTGAATTTTTCTTTTCAATAAGTTTTGATATCATAAACTCAAATTCTTTAATGTTTTTCTGTACAGATACTTTTTTTGAAGAAATATCACTTATACTTTCTCCTAATATCTTTCTCTTCTTTTCAGCAGTTACTTTATCAAAATTTTGAGGAAGATCTTCTTCATATAATTTGCATCTGATTAACTTTGGTTTCCACTCTTTTTCTAATTGATCAATGTAGTACTGAATTTTATTCTCAGTATCAGTAATCTTGTTCTGAACTGCAACAATTTTAATTCTATGTCTTTCAAATAAAAGCTTTGGATCTCTATAATTCTCTTGTAACTTGTTCGTTATGCCATCTAAATTATTTATTAAAGACTTGTATTGTTTATCCAGCTTTTCAAACTGAATGTTCTTCAAAAATTCCTCGTTATTCTTCTTAGCAAAATCAAGTTCTTTAAAAACTTTTGAAGACTCACTTTCTTGCTTTCTGAGCTCCTTTTTAGCTTCAGTAAGTTCTTTTATCACCTTCTTCTTTCTTTCATTTAAATTTATTAGATTAACCTTATCATTCGCTATATCATTCAAGGATTGAAAAAAATGAATCAAATAAATTCCCATCTTATGTAACAAATATTGTATATACTTAATTTCATTTTCTTTTGATTTGGATATCTCATTACTTAATTGTGATAATCTTGTTTCGTTATCTTTGAATCTTAACTTACAATCTTTTGAATCTTTGAAAATATCTAAAAATTGATAATATACACTTAGTAAGTTATTCTCCTGAAATTCAGACCAACATGCTGTGATATCAATCCTTTTGTTCTCATTTTGTGGATTTCTAGATTTTATACTATCATTTGAGATTATTCTTAAAATATCAATGAATATCTCTTGTGGACTCTGAGAAGCAAACTGGCTCACTCTTTGCTGAGCTAAAAATGCGATCATATTGTCCAATTGAATGTTTAGTCCTTTTCTCAAGGCTATTATGTCTCTTTCTAAACATTTTTTTCCATTCAATTTCCAACTTGATCTTATTTCCGTTTGTGAATTTAGCCGATTGGTCTTATTTGACTCTACAATTGTGATAACTCTTTCAATTTCGGATACATAACGATTTTCTTGCTCTTTTACATTCCTTAATGCTATATTTAGTTTACATGAAGTACTTCCGTTGCGAATATAAGAAGATAAGTAATGACCTCTTGCTAATATATGCGTATCATATCCCAACGAAACAGCAATTCCACAGGCTACACTACTTTTACCACTTCCATTCAATCCTGTTACAATATTGACTCCATTGTTAAAACAATACTTTGTTGGACCTTTTATATTCATCCAATTTTCCAGCTCTATTGAAATTAGTGTACCATTTCCAAGTTGTTCAGATTCTTGATTATTTTTAATAATACTTTCTTCCTCATTATCATATTCGCTTTCACGAACATCATTTCTTACTCTTCCTTTTTTGCTTAATCTAGTCATCAAATTTTTGGATGCTAACCAATACTACCATTGACTTAAAATAGACTAATCAACTTACTTATTCAGTCCCTAAACATATTGTTCAGGCCTTTGTAACGAATCAGGTGGGAAGAATAAAGGAAAAAATAAGGAAATTCAGCTAAAAATCCTTAATTACCTTTTTTAATTTAAATGATTAATTTAATTATTACACTTACGTGTGATTAATGTGGGTAAATAAATTTCATTTATAAAAATAAATTTTACAAATTGCATGAATACCGGTATAGAGTTCATGAATTTTTTTTAGGCGCCAAAATTCCTTTATGACGTAGTTAATATTAAAAGAAATTGCTAAATGGATCAAACTGAAAAAGTGAAAAAAATACACAAATAACAGGAAGTTGTAAATAAATTAATTGAATCTATTTTAAATAGGATATGAAATATTATTTATGGATTTTATTTTGATTTGTTTTATTATTTTTTACAATTTGATCGCTTTTTTTATTAATCTAAGATTAATATATATATTTGAGGATCCTGAAGATTCAAAAGGTAAGTCGATTATTTAGAAGTTTCCCTGTTTGTTTTTTCTCACTAGATCTTACCTAATTTTTTAGGATTTTTTAATCAAGCTCTGGTAACTAGAATAGTTGCAATTTTGGGATTACAGCTAATATGGGTAAATTTTATGTTGGTTCCAGTAAATATTATAAATGAGTATCCAATTATAGGATCCCAAGAAGTTAGAACAGTTAGTATTAGAGCGTTTTTTATGACAATAATGTATCTGAACATTTTTTTCACTTCATTGGTTATACCTTTCTCAATATTTTACTACGAAACTCAATTTGATACCAAAATTGGATTAAATAGATCTTACACTCCATATTTAGCTTCATTCCTATCTACTTTGGCTTGTTGGATTTTTATTGGAGGAAATTATGGGATTTTCAGAGAGATTAATTTAGGAAGAATTTCAAAAGAAACATGTACAAGGTTATCAATAATGGGATATATCAACGAAACTGATTGTACTGGAAGTGACATAATTCTGAATGGTACATTCTCAATAGCTACAGCTGGATTACTATTATTTATTGGCTATGCTTTTAATATTTTATTTATTGGAGTTGGAAGTGTTTTGATTCCAATTAATTATTTGTTCTCCATCATTAAGAGACCAAAACCTATTGATATTCACTTATATCAGAAAAAAAAGCAGGAAATATATCTAATTTCTCAGGCATTGTCTAATAAAGGAGAAGATTTAAAAAGAAGGTACGATGAAAGTTCTAAAGGACTTGAGTCAGAATTCTATATCAATACATATTTTAGAACATGGCACGGAAATAGGGTTATTAAACAAAAGATATACAAATATAAAAGTGAGGTTTTAGCACTAAGTTCATATTTTGAAAATTTAGAAGAAAGATTCAGGACCAAAGGACAAAATATCATTTTCATTGTCACTAAATTAACACTTATGTTCTTCACTTTACTATTAACTGTATCCATATATGCAACATTAATCATTCATATTGTTCTTAAAAACCCTCCAAATTATACTGGTAATCAATTTATTAATATGGTTTTCATAGCATTCTCACTAGTATTACCTGTATATATTGGATCATGTATATGTTATACTTGGAATGTAATGGCTAAAAAAGTATGTTATTGTTTACCAATACATGTATTAATCAAATCACAAACACCAATGAATTCCATCATTTTCATAATTGGTATAGTTCTAATTCCAATATCTAATATTATCTACATTACAAATTTATCCAATTCTTGGCTTTTCAAATCTGATCTTTACTATATATTCCTTCTAGCATCTAATACAAAACTTAATTATAAATTGATACCTAATCAAGTTCTTATATATAGCTTTTTTGGAGTCTCTATATTCTCAATAATAATACACTTACTTTCATTTCTATGGGATAATAGTATTTCAGTACAAGAAGAAGTCCCTAAGATACTGACTAAATATTTAGATACTCAAACCTCTAGTGACTCAAAAAAATAAATTATGAAATTAACCAATTAGAATTTGAACATAAAAACTCCATTACTAATATTACTATTTTTCAAGTTTTAATTTATACAAAAGTTTTTCTAGTCATGATACTATAGAAATCTTCAAAGCTAATTTCACCGTCTCCATTACTATCTGCCCTTTCGATCATTTCTCTTAGCTCATCATCTGTCATTGTTTCTCCAAGTTCATGTGCAACTCTCTTTAAGTTTTTTAAAGTAATACTCCCAGTTTTATCATCATCAAACATGGCAAATATCTTCTGAATCCCTTCTCTACTATCTTTATCACCAAGCTTTGAAGCAATTGCATCCAAAAATTCTTCAAAATCTATGGCTGATGACCCTTCCCTATCCAAATCTGCAATTAATTGATACATTGTTGGATTCTGGCTCTCAAATCCCAAACTTTGCATAGCTGCTTTCATTTCTTTTGGGTCAATTGTACCAGAGCCATCAGTATCAAATAAATTAAAGGTCTTTCTTATTTCCTCAATTTCATCATCAGTCAATCCTGGCCACTCATTTCCTCTCTTTCTTGTTGGAGATGTTCTTCTTTTCATTGCTCAAAACTGCCTTCAGAATGATGTGAAAAATTAACTATTTCTCTTCTTTTTAAATTCTCCCTTTTATTTCTTTTCTTATTAATTCGCACTAATTACCGTATTTCAATGCTTTAGAATTAGGAAAAAACCGCAAATCTTTTTTTAAAACTACCAAATTAATGTAAATTATTTCTAATTATCCGTTTATTTACTCTCAATTTATTTATTACTTTTTTTCTTAATTCCTATTTAATTACACTTTGTTTCCCCACATTAATATCTCTTACATGTTCTCACAGAATATTAATTTCTATTTTAGGCGCCATAAAAATGCCAAAATAGGCGCCAAAAGTCACCCCTCACAAAAAATCTTACATAATATATAAAGGAGCAATAACGAGAATAAAACCGGAAAAGAAAAAAAAATTGAGGGAAGGATTATTTTTGTTTTCCAAAAAAAAATAGCAGGGAAATATACTCAGATTTGAAATATCTCAATTGAAAGAAAAGTTTTAAAGTGATTGTGGCTTGTGAAGTTTATATAGTTCCGTAGCATATATTTATATATATATATACATATATATATGTATATATGTATATATGTATATATATATATATATATGTATATTATCAAGGCTAAAAGCAGTAAGAGTTTTAAAATATTTGAATAATCTTTTAAATTAATTCTTAATTTTCCCTAAAATAAGTTTCCTTTTTAAGCTTACAAAGTATATGTAAAGGAATAATTAGGGCTTGGATAACCAATTTAAGTAATCGTAAAGCCATTAATTAGTAAAAGAAAAACCGGAAAAGACAGGAAATAATAGATTTCTGTTATAGAGTAAGATGCAGAGCAAGGGAGGAGTCCCTATTATTACCAATGTTCTAGCAAATTTGGAGGAACTTGGAATTAATTCGTCATGTTTTCGATTTGGTAGTTTGACATTGGAAGGAGATAAATATGTTGGAGTAAAGGAAACAAGTGTGGATGGTGGCTCACAGATTGTAGTAATAGATACTCAATCTAAAGGAGTAAATAGAAAACCAATGAAAGCGGAAAGTGCCTTGATTCATCCAATTGAAAACATTCTAGTAGTTAGAGGTAGATATGAGGATAATGGTTGTACAGTCCAAATCTTTAATTTAGATTCAAAGGAGAAGCTTGGAGCATTTCTGTTTCCTGAATCAGTTGTATTTTGGAGGTGGTTAAGTCCTAGAATTCTAGCAATTGTTGGAGATAAGGGGATATATCACTGGACAATAGAATCAGGAAATCCTAACTCAATTCCTGTTCGGATCTTTGAGAGAGCTGGAAAATTAGCAGAACAATCAACTCAAATAGTTGGTTATCAGACAGATTCTAGCCAAAGATGGTGTTTACTAATGGGTCTTTGCCCAGTAACAAATGAAACAACTGGTTCAATTTCTGTAAAAGGCCAACTTCAACTATTTTCAGTAGAGAAACGACAACAACAACTTATTGAAGGATTTTCTGGTAATTTCGGAGAACTCGTTGTTGATGATTTTCTACATTCCCCAGCATCAGTTGTTTGCTTTGTTGAGAAGAAACAAGAAAATCTCAATGCCAGACTTCATGTAATGGACATTTCAGGCCAAAGAGCAGGATCTGGTGATTTTGGATCACCATCATCTCTCCCAACACCATTCAAAGCTGTTATTGAACTTCCATCACTAGATGAGAGCTCAACTGGAAGTGCACAGGGATTCGATTTTCCAATATATACCTATGTTTCAAGCTATTTTGGAGTCATATTTATAATAACAAGGGGAGGAATCTTGTATATAGTGGAACCAACTTCAAACACTGTACTTTACTGCAACAAGGTCTGCCAGGATTCAGTATTTTTGGGATCTCCAAGCCGTTTCCATGGAATTTGTATGGCAAATAAAAGAGGATTGGTCCTTCATATTACTTTAAATAGTTCATCAGTTCTCTCATACATTCAATCAAATCCTGAATTATCTATGAACTCAAATCTCCTCAGATGGACTCAGAGATACGGTTATCAAGGGACAGATGAATTCTCAATTAAGATGTTTAATGAGACAGTAAAAAGACAAGACTACCAAAATGCTTGTAGAGTTGTCTCTCTTAATAAGAATGGAAGCCTGAGGACTCCTGCAACTATTAATCATTTTAAAATGCTAGATTCTTCTCACAAGTTATTGTTCCAGTACTTTACAGCAGTATTCAAGTTCCACACTCTAAATCAGTTTGAAAGTACTGAGTTTTGTCGACTTTTGCTCTCTCCAAATTCTGCAAATCTTATTTCAGAATTCACCTCCATTACACAACCTATAGTCTTTTTAAGAGTTCTAATCAATGAAGAAAAGTTAACTTTCTCTGAAGAACTTGGAGATACCCTACTTCTGAATGGAGAAAAAAAACTTGCTCTTAAGATTTTCAACAAATGTACTCCTCAAAATCCTACAAAAATCCTACAAACACTCATTGAAATTGGTAACTTCTCACATGTTTCAGAATTTATTCGTGAACAAAAAGCTTCAAATTGGCCTACTATTACTACTGATATTCGTTCGCTTCTTAATAGTCTTTTAATTGCTAATAATATTGATGCTACAGTTGAGTTTGTAAAAACTGTTCTTCTCCCTCCCGCATCTACATCTCAATCAGACCTATCCAGTTCTGTACCAGCTGAGCCCTTGGACCTTAATATTGATAAGCCCTCAATAGTCGAAATCTTTGTATCTCACTCTAGATTCAAAGAAATTACATCCATTCTTTTAGATCATCTCAAAGCTAACAAACCCGAAGACTCTGCCCTCCAAACAAAACTACTCGAAGTTAATCTCCTACACGCTCCTCAAGTTGCAGAGGCTCTATTTCAAATGGACCTTTTTACTTATTATGACAAACATGCAATTGCTACCCTTTGTGAAAAAGCGGGTCTTTTTGAGCGGGCTCTTGAAAATTTTTCTGACATGCGTGACATAAGGAGAATACTGGGAATTGCTTGTGGAAGTTTGAATACGGACTGGCTAGCAAATTACTTGTCTAAATTGAGTCCAAGAACCAGATTTGATTGTCTCAAGGAGCTACTACTAGTTTGCAAAAATAGTGGTGGGACTGGTGGAATAGTTTCTATGGGAGCTGGATTATCATCATCTAATGGGGCATTACCAAGTACTGGGCAAGGAGGATTGATAGGAAACAGTTCATCAAATTCAATAACATTGAGTAATAATAATACTGTTTTACAAAGTGTGATTCAGGTATGCATTAAAAATGTGGACAGTATTGGAATAGAAAATATCATTACTTTGTTTGAGCAACAGGGAATCTGGGAAGGTATTTACTATGTTATAGGTTCAAATCTGACTCAATATTTATCTGGAAATAGCTTATCTACGTCAGGATCTTCTGAGTCTTTGAACATATCTGGTGAGAATTTGATTGGAGATTCGGGTATTCAAAACAAAGGAAGCGGAGTGATTTTAGCAGGATCAGGAAGATTACCATCTTCAAATACAGGCTCAGTGAGTGGTGGGGCTGGATCATTTTCCACTTTTATAGTATTTAAATACATTGAGGCCTCTGTTCACCTTGGTCAAATTCAAGAGGCAGAGAGGATTTGTAGAGATTTCCCACAATCTTATGATCCTGACCAGGTTATTGAGTACTTTAAAAGCATTAAGATGAGCGATTTAAGGCCATTAATTTGGGTTTGCGATCTTCACCATCGTGTAGAGGAGTTGATTAGCTATTTGTACCATATGTCTCTTTATAAGTACATTCAGGTTTACACTCTGAAGATTAACCCAAGTCAGACTCCATTAGTTATTGGTACATTGATAGATCTTGATGGATCTGAAGATCTAGTTAAGTCTCTTTTACAAGAAATCAAAACTTTGGGTTCTTCCTTCTCTTTTGGAGAGCTAATTCAGCAGGCGGAAAACAGAAATCGTCTCAAGTTATTGTTGTCTTGGCTAGAAGAAAGAGTTCAGGAAGGATACCAGGATCCAGCTTTACATAATGCTTTAGCAAAGATCTATATAGATATGAACAAGGACTCTGAGAATTTCCTTAAGACAAATCCCCATTATGATGCAAAGACTATTGGAGATTATTGCGAAGATAGGGATCCTTATCTTGCTTATATTGCTTATAGAAAGGCATGGGGACAATGTGATGATGAAATAATACAAGTTACTTATAAAAATGATTTATATCGTCTACTAGCTAGGTACCTTGTTGAACGCCAAGATCTTGAACTTTGGAATAAAGTCTTAGGAAATTCTTCGAATTCTACGGAATCTGTCGTTAATGAGCAATGTAGACAAGCTATTATTGATCAAGTAACTTCTTCAATATTACCTGAGTTCTACGATAAGCCTGAGGAGATTAGTTGTGTAATTAGAGCATTTATTAATGCAGAGGTACCGAACTCACTGTTGGAAGTTTTGGAGAAGATCATTTTCCATGTTAATAATACAGAGTTTTCTCAAAATAAAAACCTTCAAAATCTTCTTTTATTAACATCTATTAAGATAGATATTCGGAGATTGGATGATTACGTATTAAGATTGGATAATTATGATGCTAAGGAGGTAGCTAAAGTTGCAATAGAGCACGGACTTTACTCCCAAGCTTTTCAGATTTACAAGAAGTTCTCATTTAATAATGAAGCTGTTGAGACTTTATTGATGATTTCCAAGCTTGAATTACTAAAGAGTGAAGGTATAGATGTGGATGGAAAACCAGGAGAATTTCTCGAGAACCTGGATTCAATGATTTATCGTGAGAAGTTGGTCAATCTGGATCTATCCAAAGTCCGAGACTTTGCGTCCTACTGCAATGATAATTCTGTTTGGGACATTCTTGGTCAGCAATATCTCAAGATCTCTCGAACAAAAGATGCTGTTGATTGCTTTATTAAATCTGAAAACACCAGAGATTATCGTCCCATCATTGAGCATTGTCTCTCAGTTAAAGCTTATCAGGACCTATTGGGGTATCTGCAGATGGTCCGAAGACTAAAGGATTCTAGAACTTCCAAAGATCCAATTGTAGATACTGAGCTGGCTTACTGCATGTCTAAGTTGGAACTTGTGCAAGAACTTCAGAACTTCCTACAAGGTATTAATACTGTGCAATTACAAAAGATTGGAGACAGACTTATGGATGAACAGGACTATAGGTACTCTATTATTTTTTATCAAGCAATCCCAAATTACTCAAGGCTTACAAGCTGCTATATTCACCTAGGAGAGTACAACAATGCTTTGGAAACTGCCAAAAAAGCAAACTCTCCAAAAACATGGAAAGAGCTTTTACAGATTTGTATGCAAATTGGAGAGTCCGAGCTAGCACATCAGGCTGGACTTAATATTATAGTTTATCCAGATTACTGTGAAGATGTGGTATCTGAATATGAAAAGAAGGGTCTCACAGCAGAACTTCTAACTTTATTAGAGGGAGCTATTCAGAATACTGATCGTGCCAATGGCAGTCTCTTCACAGAGCTTGGAATACTTTATGCAAAGTATACTCCTGAAAAGCTTATGGACTATTGTGCCTCTTATTCTGGAAGAATTAACATACCAAAGCTTACAAGGATTTGCGAACAAAGACAACTTTGGAACGAGGTTGTGTACCTTTACCTTCAATATCAAGAGTTTGACCAGGCAGTTTTGACGGTGATTAGCCACCCTAAAGAGGCATGGAAGAATGATCAGTTTCTTAATATATTACAGAATGTCTCCAATGTGGATATTCTCTATAAGTCTATGACTTTCTATTTACAAGAGCATCCAGAGTTACTTAACAGCTTATTGATGTTAATTTTAAAGCCTAGAAAAAGCTTAGAGGTACCAAAATCCAATTCTAGTGACATATCAGACTATTCTCCGTCTAGATCTACAAATGCAGTTTTAAATCAGGCAGGTACCGGGGGATCTATAAGATCAGCAAATAAATTTGATCTATCCAGTATTACAACTAGGTTCATTCAGCAATACTTTAATCAAGGACTTTCTTCATCTGGAAATTTAAATACAATAAGTCCAGTTGCAAGTATTTCTCCAAAACCTTCAGCTGGGGAACCAGAACTGCAAAGTAGGCCTAATTATGACATATCAATTATACAAGAGTTCCTGGAATCTATTAGTGAGGAGAATATCCAGGTAGTTAATGAAGCTTTGATTAATTTATACATAGAAAAGATGGAGGTGGAAAAGCTAATGAAGCTGATTTTGACGTGTGATAACTATGACCAAGCAAATCTTTCAGCCAGATTGGAAAATCATCCAGTAAATGACCTAAGAAAACTGGCAGTTAAGATTTTAGACAAGAATTCGAACTATCAGCAGGCACTTTCTATTTGTCAAAAAGAGATGCTGATAGATGAAGCTATCTTAGTAGTTTACAAGAGTGGTAACGTTGCTCTTATTGAGGAGCTTTTGGAATTCCTCTTAAGTAATAACAAGAAAGAAAACTTTGTAGCTTGTTTATATACGTGCTATGAATTTTTAAGGCCGGATACCGTAATGGAGATGGCTTGGAAACATAATTGTCTAGATGCAACAATGCCATTCTTTATCCAGAGTCTTAGAGATATGTCTAACAGAATCGAAGTCCTTGAAAAGAAGCTTGAAACTCTTCAAATTACAGAAATTGCCACAACAGCTTCTAGTGGGCATCCAAGTGTCTCAAATTCACAAAATATCTCAAGCTGTGTTGATATTGGCGCCAACTCTTCAATTTCTCCAGGGATTATCTCATCTCACCATAATAAAAACAATAACGTCAACTCCAATATTGGTAATGCCGGTACGATCAATAACCATAATTTAATCCCAAATAATCAGCTAATTTTTCAATAGGGGATATAAAATAAATACTGGTATTAAGTTATTGTCCACATGAAATGCATGCAACATGGCGCCATTGATTATCATTGGGAGCCTGAGAGGAGATAATACTTATAACTCATGAGGACTATGAGGAAAGTTATTTTTGATCAGAAGAGGGTTTGTAGAGGTAGTGATTTTATATTAAAGGATAATGAATAATAATTTGTGTATTAATTAGGGTTTTTATAGTGTACTATTCCATGTTTCTAGATTTGTCTATTAGTAAAGAGGAGTTACAGGGGTTAGACGCAACAAGTTCTACCAAGTTAAGGTTGTAACACTTCAGTATTTAGCAAACTTGAGTAGACCAGAGGTTCCCTGGAACTGATTATTTTTTGCGATTAGAGAAATTGGGAGAGGGAGAGATGTGGAGAGAGATCTTGTCTTGTTTTTATCTTCATTATGTTGAATTGGCTTTTTTTGGATGAATGCACAGGAATCAATTGCCTTGTCACATGGACAGATATTGTTTATGTTTGCTGATATTGGGGAGAAAAAATCGTCTTGGCTTAAGGGAGAGGAAATGGAAGTTTTAAAGCGAATATACCCTTGTGGAAGTTCCTTCTCTACGTCATTGTTGGAGTTTAATGATTCTATTTGACCAGGTACTGGTTGATTTTCATCAGTAACCATTTTTTCAGAAGAAAAATCATTTTGGGGTCTGGGAGGAGGAACTGAATTATTTCTATTTCGTCTGAATCTTTGTGTAATTTTGATTTTAAATGGTGGAAATGGGATATTTGAGTAACTATTTTGGTTTAGAGTTTGTGTATAAAATGGGTTTGAACTTGGAATATTCATTGGAGTTGAAGTTTGAGTTGGAATTAAGTTGAATTTTGACTCTGGAACATTGTGTTTGGAGTATTGGTAATATGTATGACCTTGGTTTAAATGTTTAGGGGCTAAACTTGAATTGATTATAGAGTTAGCCAATGAAGGACGATCTGCCAAGTTATCCATGTAAAGTGAATTAATGTTATTATTTTCGTACTTAGGAAAGTTTACAGGACGTCTTACTGAATTGTAATAGGAGTTATGTTGGAAGTTGTATAAATGTCCATTAGTATTGTTATTGTCATTAGCAGATATACTTAAAAATGGGTTGGTATTGTTGGTATATGTTTGAAAATAGTTATTTGAATGAGGATTATGGTAATTTTGATGGTTATTATTCATATTAGAAGAGTAATAATAATTATTATTATTAGTGTTAGTTATACTTGGTTGTTGATATTGGTGATTTACTTGAGTTTGAAGTTGTTTTATGTAAGAGTTATAGTGGTTAGACATTGGTTGAATTAGATTTTCACCATTCAAATTCTCAGAATTGTATCTAGAACCATTTTTGTATTTATTAATCTTTCTGTCTATATTATTTTCTCTAGAAAAGGTTTTTCCCATTAATATATGAACGCTTCTAGGAGGGATTGATTCTAAATTTTCTTGATCATTTTCCTTTTCCAATTTTTCTTGAGTATCTTCAGACTCTTGTAAAGAATTAATCGAACTATTGTTAGTGGTGCAATTAATTTCCTTTAGTTCTTGTGCGAGAGAAGTGGAGTGGAAAGTACTATTGATAGTATTAAATCCACTGACTGATGTTCCAATAATAGTGGTGGAGTTATTATTTGAAGAATTTGTTGAATGAAAAACGGACAATTTCCCATTAGACTGATCAATAATTGGCTCTTGAATGATTTCATCCTGCTGATTATTTTTTAACAAGTCAGTTTGCATTGAATAAATTTCTTTCTGAAGCTTTTCAACCTCGTATTTTAAGTTGTCATATGCTTTTTTTTCAGCATGCTTTTCACTTAAAGATTGCAAAATCATATCTTGTAGCCACTTGGTATTTTCTGTTGACGTAGAAATACTTGTGGATTTTGGTCTATTATTAAATTCTTTCTTAGAGCTAGGTTTTATTATATTTACTGTGTTAAAAGTTCCAATTTTGGATTCCTTAAGTTTGTAAGTTTCGTTATCTATATGATCAGAATCTATACTCTGATCCTTATTGTAATCTTGTTGTTGGTTCTTTTTTTCTCTATTCAAAATTTCATTATACATATTCCAATTCTTCTTTTTTGCGTTTTCCAATTTTTCTTCAACTTCTACTAGATTAGAATCAAGATTATCTATAATCTCGTTTTTCTTATTTACATCTTTGACTAATAGTTGATTTGTTTTACGTAATTTTGAAATTTCCACCAATAATTGTCTATTTTCTTCGTATAAAGATTCCAACTCTCTTTCTTTCTCATTGTTTAAGTGTTTCTCAAGTTTTTCCGGTAATCCCTTGTTTCTCAAAAGTGTGTTTACTGGGTATTCCATATTATTTATTTCACTCAAATTTTCATCTCCATAAACAATATTTTTCATGTAAATGTTATTTTTTCCATTTTTTTCATGTAATTTTGAATGAATATACTTCTTGTTTTTTTCATTTAGCATTTTAATCTAATTAATATTGTTCCTAATCAATTTACCTTACTAATTATAGGATAATGAAATGCTTAAATTTTATTATTATTTTTCTATATATTCTATTATAATTTTTTTTGCCATAACTTTACACCCAAGTTCCCCTTCCACATTAAAAAAAAATACACGTATGCAATGCCAATAAACACCGGTATAGGACACCAAAAATTCTTCCCCACATATTTGGTCCTAATAAGCATTACAAAAGAAAAATTTTATTAAATTTATAATTATTAAAAATTATTATTATTTTTCTTTTGATTCAATAATTTTCATTCATATAAACACATTTTACTACATACGAGACTAGTCGTGGTAACATTTAACATAGAAAAAACATATAATATTTCAATACTGTTTGGGTTTCGTGCATCCTTACTATCTATTATCTTATTTGATATAACGCAAAATTAGAAAATTTTTCCTAAAAAAAAATCCTTGAAATTAAGATTATAGTATTATTGATTAATAATCAGTTTTTATTCTTTATTTTCCCCACTTAAAATAAAATGAATGAAATTTACCGCCTAATATGTCAATATTAATTTATATATTATGTGGGAATAATAAATGAAATAAATAGTAAGTGCAAAATAGAAAGAGGGGACTATAGAAAATTATAAAAGAAATAAAATTTAATTTAAAAAAAGAAGAAAAAAAAAGCCTAGTTAACTAACTGTATGGTTAAATTAATTAAGGAGAATATTTTCTCTGTTTTTTTTCTTCATTTCTTTTAGTGAGAATAATTAATTACTATTAAGAGCACAAATAATCCTCTATTACGTGGGTTATTAACACTTAATACCCAAGAAGTTAAATAAATAATGAGAGTTTATCCAAATTTCAACACGTCAAATTACTCACAAAATGGAAATACTTTACCGATAAATAACACTCCTAATCAAGCAAATAATTCGTCAGCCATTCAAAATGCATCCTCACAACAAAGTATGCCTCAATACGCCCAGAATTATCCCGTAATTAACAACAAATATGGTAGCAGTCAGACAAACAATTACCTACAAAATACAAATAATCAGCAAATGAACAATAACCAACACAATCAGGGAAACAATAATGCTACAATTAATCCAAATCAGAGTTATAACTATAATATATATAACAATTCCACAAATTTACAACCACAATCTGTTCACCAGGGTTCACACCCTTCTTTGAACTATTCAAACATTCAAACTACTGGCTCCTCATATAATAGTGCTTCAGGAATGAATTTCCCGCCCCAACCAGAATCAAGAATTAACACCCCCCCCATGCAACAAAATATGACATCGGCGCCACATTCTGGCTCTTCTACAATATTCCAGCCAGGTCAGTATCAGACAAATTTACAAGCTCAAGAGCGCCAATACCATCAGCAACAACAACAGCAACAGCACCAACAACAATATCAACAACAACAATATCAACAGCAACAGCAACAACAACAGCAGCAACAACAATATCAGCAACAACAACAACAACAGCAACAGCAACAACAACAACAGCAACAATATATGACTGAGAATTCGACCAATTTTGTTACGTCTTTAACTAAACCAGTACAATCTAGAGTAGATCCATCGCAAATACCGAGACCAATATTTGGAAACATAACTGAGAAAGATTGTAATATTTATGAAAGTGACAAGTATTCATTTCCACCAAATTCTCTTGTAGAGCCACATTCAATGCTTATAGATAGAGGAAATGCGACAAGCAAGTTCTATAAATTAACTCTAAATCAAATTCCAAGTCAACATTCAATTCTACAGTCAATGAAACTTCCATGTGCAGCGATCATCCAACCATTTCCACTTTTGAATGAGTTTGAGAAGCCAGTACCAATTGTGAACTCCTCATCTAATATAGAACCAATAAGATGTATAAGATGTAGAGCTTATGCAAACCCATTTACTTGTGTTTCTCAAAGTGGTAGCCAGTGTCTTTGCAATTTTTGTGGGCACACATTTGACATTCCAATGGACTACTTAAGGTTATTACAATCTCAAGTTAAGACGCAAAGTTATCAATTTCCAAGTGAAGACCAAAACAACTATCCTGAGATATATCATGGTGTTGTGGACTACTATGCTCCGGCGAGTCTCGGTGTAACTACAACTCCAGAACTACCTTGTTACTGCTTTGTAATTGAGGCTTCTTCCATGGCATTGCAAGGAAACGTTACAAACCTTATTTTATACTGTCTTAAACATATTTTCACCCAGCTGGCACAGAGTTCACCAGAATCCAACGTTATTCTTATACTCTATTCAAGGGAAATCCTCTTATTTCCATACCAAAAGTTGAATGAAGATTCAAAGCCTCCAATTAAAATGTGTGTAATATCAGACATAATGGAACCCTTTCTTCCTTGTCCTTTATCAGAACTGTGTGTCCCTGTTGCACAAGGACTTGAATTTCTTCATGAACTTATTGATCGAATTCCTTCTTTAATAATCTCACACTCAACTCCTCATAATGCATACTTTTCTGCAGTTTCTCTCGCCACCCAAATATTTAAAACAAGAAATTCTACAGGGTCTATCTTTTCTTTTGTAAATTCTGTACCTAATATTGGGTTTGCCGCCATAAATACTAAAGAGACCAATGTGGCACCTAAATCTCCACCTCGCAGAGCTTCTAAAGGGATGAAGCCGTCATTGGGGTTTGTTTCTGGGTATTTAGTGCACAATATTCAGCAACTGGATACTATAATTCAAGCTTGTAGAGAAAATAACGTTTCTCTGGATACTTTTATTGTAACAGACATTGGCGAAAGTGGTTCTTCAACACGAGAGCAAATCCAGGGAGCTTCCAGTCCTAGTGGAGGTATGGGAGCAATATTTGGCGCCAATTCAGTACCTACTAGTACATTTGCATATTTATCACAGCACACAGGTGGGAAAACACGTTTGTTTGCGGAGTTTCCTTTTGAAAAGATTTATAGAGATATTTACCAAACCCTTTGCAGTATATTCTTTCTACAAAATGTGGCTTATGACTGTACATTTAAGCTACGTTGTTCGAAAGGTATTGCAGTATCGAAGATATATGCACCATGGACAGCAGGTAGTCCAACTCCAGACCTTTCAGCTTTCCAAATTCCCAAATTAGATAGCAGTACTGCAATAGCATTCCTTCTCCGTCATGAGGAGAATTTGGAACAAAGAAAGAGCGTCTTCCTGCAAGCTGCTTGTTTATATACATGCAAAGATAAACGGCAAAGACTATTGAGAGTACTTACTATATCTATTCCGGTTACTACTAGCATTACTACAGCTTTTAGATATGCTTCTATTGAACCTATAATCAATATTTATGCAAGAATGGCAGCCCACCATATTGTATCAAAAGGCCAGAGAGGCTTTTCTGGGTCCTCTGGTTCCTCTTCTGTAGGATCATCAGGAGCTATAGCTGCAGCAACATCAGTAGTTCCCGGACTACCATTCTCTACTAATAAAAACTCCAGTGCAATCCTCACTGCTTGGAAACAAGAGACTCTAAATTCAATTATCGACATGCTATTTTCATAC
This sequence comes from Cryptosporidium ubiquitum, assembly GCF_001865345.1. Taxonomy (NCBI): domain Eukaryota; phylum Apicomplexa; class Conoidasida; order Eucoccidiorida; family Cryptosporidiidae; genus Cryptosporidium; species Cryptosporidium ubiquitum. The sequence continues at coordinate 13,623 of NW_021639817.1, read as the reverse complement.
AGAGAACATTGCGCAAATACATCATCAACTGGACAACTTATTCTTCCTGATTCTCTTAAGCTCACTCTAATTTATATTTCATCATTATTTAAGTATCCATCACTGATGCCACTGAACACTGTTTTAGAGTTTAATGTATCAGAACAGCTGGTTGGATTGTATGAGCTTCTTCATGCGTCAGTAAGCTTCACTACTGCTATGCTTTACCCTAGACTCTATCCTTTGCATCATTCTATAATTTTATCAGAATCTACTAACGACCTGCAAAAGCTTGAATCTGTTGGACTTCCTTACCAGATTTCTCTCCAAAATGATTTATCTAACAATACTGGAAATAACCCCAATTTAATGAGCATAAGCAATTCCATTTCTGGATCTACTTTACCATCTGAGGCTACTAAGATCACCAGGTACTGGCTGAATCACTCAATTGCCTGTTCTGGAGAAAGAATCCTCTCGGATGGAATTTATGTATTAGAAAATGGAAGGGAAATATATCTTTATGTTGGACCCCAGGTAGACTCTGGAGTCATTTCAACACTTTTTGGCGCCAGTTCTATCAATTTTGAAAACTTTAACAGACTCTCCTTTCCTCCTGAAGACTATTCACCTACAATGGAAACTAATATTGATATTTCTAAACGCATTTCAAATGTAATACAACAAATTAGAAATGATCGATTTTCTGTAAATTGTTACATACCTGTCATTTTGGTCTCTCCAGTCTCACAAAAGGTCGAGGCCAAGTTTAAGGCTATGTTGGTTGAGGATTCATATGGCTTTGAAACTACTTATGTTGACTTTTTGTGCAACGTCCATAAGTTGGTCCAAAGCAAAATAGTTGACTCATAACCGATTAAATATTAAAATAAGTAGTAACCAGATGATAAAGAGTTCATTATATCATAAAATAATTACTATGCGAAGAAAAGAGGTCATTTTACAAGGATAGCCCCCCCATCGCATGCACTTCAATGCACACAAAACCCGCCAAACCTCACATATATTAATTTTCTCATATATTTAATGTTTCATGGTATTTTTATTTTTGAACTGAAATTTGTTGGGATAGGTAGTTAAAAGATAAATTTAGATTATAGTAAGTTATATATAACAAATTATTTTTTCTATAGTCTCTTCTGGAGTCTAAGTGAGTGTTGACTTTTTCTGCCCCCCCCCCTTTCTGGATTTACTACTAAAGAAGTTCCTACTTTAAATGTAAAGAATGTTTTCATACATATTTTTAAATTCAATAAGACCTTGAAATTCTGGTTTTTTGTTGGATCCATTATTTAGATCTGAATAGTAGTGAGCAACTGAATTGAAGAGAGAAAAAAAGTTATGGAATCCCTTGTGATTTCCAAGTCTAGTAGTTAACTCTCCAGTGCACTCATGGCAATGTTTTTGCATGTGTCCAATTTGGACGGAATTACACTTTGAACAGAGAATGTCTTGTGATTGAATAACTTCCAATCTTTCAAAAAACTCAAGGAGAAGTTTCTCTTCTAAAATCTCATTATCAATGGAAAAGTTACAATGGTTACAGTACCAAGTAAATTTCTGTCTCGGGATATTATTATTACCGTTATTTAAAAATTCAATATCATCTTCATCTTGGATTGCATTTCCTGTAAAGTCAAAATCCTCAATTTCAAGACAATTCGGGCAAACGAAGTCCTTTATTATATAAGGAATTAAGGGACTTTTCCATTTCTCTGTAACTATTGGGTTAAACTCTGAAATTTCAACAGTTTGACAAACCATATAAATTATTTGTTCATATTGTTTCTCTTTATTCTCATCCATAAAAAATGACCTATCCAGTCCCCATATATAAATAAACAATTTAATAAGTTCCAGACTCAGAGAAGACTTACTTCCACTAAAAACTTTCCCAATACAAGGAGGAAGTTCAAACAAATCTTTTGAGTTTGTTCTCTTCTTATTTACCTTTTCTCTTATTGTTTTGAGTGAGGCTCCAACTCTATAGGAGTTACTTCCTTTCTTTTTTTTAGAACTTGGGTAAATAGCAAAAGGAACATCATCTCCTTTATTAAAATCCAAGTTTTCCAGGTTCTTACTTAACAGTAAAGTATTATTTTCTTCCAATGTCTGATTCTTAGAGCCTGAAGTATAAATATCCATGTTCTTCTCATAGTCCCACTTATCTTCTTCCCTTATATTCTCATTCCATCCAATATCATTTAATGGATCTTCAAACTGTTGTATTCCGTATTTACTTGCAATGTAGGCACCTGGATTCGAAATAGCCTGTAAAAAGTTCTGAAAATTTTCACTAAGTGGTCCAAATTGTTCTAAAACTATATCTCCTAGTACTTTGAAGGATTCCCTAATAGATATATTAGGATTTTTCTTGAGATAGTTTCTTAGTTCCCTAAGAGGCTCCATCAAAAAGTTTGAAATCTCACTAACTATATACTTTCTTGAATTTACTGGGAAATAGTTCAACAAGTTTAAATTCATTTCGTATGGGTCTTCTAACCCTTCACCTAACCCTCCTCTTCCCATGGTCCTTCTAATATAGTTTGTCCTGTCAATTTGAATCATAGATTTGTACTCCAAAGAAGGATCTAAAGAAATACCCGAGTATAGCTCTCTGCTGTTCAAAATATGCATAAGCTTAGAAAAATGAGCCCTCAGATCCCCAGTATTTTTGATACTGTTGTTCTTTAACTCTTCCACATTAAATGTCAGGACCATTTTTCTAATGTTCCCGTAAACCACCAGAATCCCCATTTCCCTCATATCAGCTTCCAGGGATTTAAAATACTTATGAGAATAGTTTTTGGTCATTTCTATTAGAGCAGGATCATACAAAAGAGAGCTTGGAGAAGACAACCAAGAGTAGAACCTCTCCTGTAAAGTAACCATGAACTCAAACAAAAGGTTTGAAGTTTCTTCTTCCTCATCCTCATCCTCATCCTCATCATCTCTCTCCTCGTTTCCATCCTCATACTTCTCATCTTTGTCGTTGTCTTCCTCTTTCCGAGACCTGTCGTTTTCTCCATCAGATCCTTCACTTTTAAAGCGTTTCTGGCCACAGTAAATCCTAAAGATTGACCCAATATTTTCGTGGCTTTCGATCACAGACCTCATCTTGTTAATGGTTTTCTCTAGACACAGAAAAGCCGAGCTTGTGGAAAGTGAGGAATGGTTATAGAGAGGTTGGGAAATCAATAAGCCTTGCTTATTATTTGGATTACTCAGGTGTTTTTTCTTTCCAAGGTTGTAGATTAAAATATCTTTCTTGTCATCTTTTTCTGTATTCTTTCTCTTACATTCAGCTCCCAGGATTTTCTTCTCTCCTTTTTCAAAGTCATCCAACTTATATTTTTCAGAAAGTTTTTTACAATTCCTTACAGATTCTATTATTAACCATTGCTTAAAATCCAGCTTAACCCCATAGTTCCTGTAAATTCCTGGCCTTACGACCTCCAATATATCTAATTCAAAGTTATCTAAACCATTACTTAAATTGCCAGTACCATTATTATATCCTCCATAATTAAGATCTTTTGTTGACATTAAGTATCCAAGCCTTCTTAGATCCCAATCACTTTTAGAGAGCTGGATTAGCCTTGGATTCCCAAGATCCGGAGTGGAACTCAAAGATCCCCAGCTTAGTAGTCCCATTGAATGAAGCTCTCTAGAGTAAATAATGTCGTATAAAAAGTTTGTCAGGTTGTCTTCAAACTGAAGCAAATATAGTACTGGAAGTCTCAAAGCTTTAGAAAGTTCTAAAGCTAGCTGAAGTTTGCTGATCCCCTCCTTTAAAGTTTTTATTGAGTATTTAACTGAGTCCTTATACCAGTTAAATTTGCTGAAAAGGTTATTTTGATCTATATCTCTTTTCTCTTCCCACAAAGTTACCATTCTAGTCTCAATAATCTTTTTTTCATGCTCTAATCCAGAAACATATCCTCTTAATATAGTACCGTAAAGACTTAAGTTACTATTATGTGCTTTAAGTTCTTCCAAACCAACCATAGAATTAACCAACAGTACCACTGGTTCTTTTGGGAATTCTTGTATTAGATTTTCCAAAAGTTGATCTAATTCTTCCAGAGATTCTTTTATGGTCTTCAAGTAATTAACATGAATTTGTGTAATTTTTGCTAATCTTCGATCCTCTCTAACATGTCTCTCCAGTTCAGATTTGAGGATATTGTGGGGTACTGGTGGTCCTGAGCCAAGTAAAAAATAGATCCTTCTCTTACTCAGATCTACAAGAGAAAAGCACTTCCTGTCTTCGAAAGTACATATAGAAAGAAATAACCAATGAATGATATCACCATAATTTAAGATCTTTTGCTTTAACCCAGCTGAACTCCAAAATTTGTCAGAAACTGCACCATTTTTGAGTAGTAACTTCTCAACATTAGGAGTGTTACTTTCAATCATGTTACCAAATCTCTCCAAAATAGAAAATTCAAGTGGTATATTTGCTTCATAAATTCCAACAGTATTATTATCACATATTAATGTTGATTTTGATTTCTGAAATCTTCTCTCTGATATAATAATTTCTGTTAAATAATCATACGGTACCCCTCTAGGTAACTCTTTTCCGGTAGCTATAGATTTTGTGATAAATTCTCCATCACTATCATTGTCCATAACTTGTATTTGGACGTTAGTAGCAATGTAAAAGCGTCTGAGGAACTCAAATGTAACAATAAAGCAGCCTCCAGTCTGTTCTGAGTACATAACAACATTGTAAAATCCAAGTAAATCCTCATCCTGGTCTCCTCTATTTCTTTCCTTGACCCTTAGAGGATAAATGTCCAAAATATGAAATTTCCCTCTAGTCAAGAACTGGTATTCTGAAAAAAATTCGATACCTTTAGTTTTGTTACCTTTTCCAAAATGCTCCAACTTTGCCTTGTCTATGTTCTTTAGTTTGTTTTCAAGCTCGGATTGCCTTAAATTAAATGCATGGAAACTTTCCAGCCAGAACTTCTTATGATACTCTATCCAGAATTTAAGTCCTTTTTCTTTGAATAACTCAATCCTTTCCCTTTTAGTCAACTTTCTATCAAGCTTTGTTATTTGATCGTTGCTTGAAGGTTCTGGTAACTTCCCATTATCTGTTTCCACTATATTACTCGTTTGAAGATCAATATCTGGATTTGTTCTATCATTAACTTCTTCAACTGGGCCTGGATCTGAAAGTTTGGGAATGTTAGTCTGAAGCTCAGAAGAATCATTGTTTTTCTTAACAACAGTAAAATACTCTGAAATCTTCTGCTGATTAGTATATACAATCTCTGAATGATATTTTACCCAATTCGGTACCTCTAATTCTGGGAGGGGATTAGGAACTCCCTGGTTGATGGCAGGGATTATAACTATTTTCAAAATAGTACTTGTGAGTCTTTTTTTGTAATATTCCCAGTCAAGAATATTACGAACATTCCACTTATTAATTTCATTTTCCTTATTAATGATGTTACCTTCCTGTTTTTGATCCTCTTTGCTCCTCTCTCCAGATTTGCTTATTCTAAGCCATTTAGAAAGCCAGGAAATTCTTGTTTCCAAAGGTGTAGAAAAAATAGAAAGTGGAATTGCTCTCTGGCTTTTATCTTCTCCTTTTGGGAACTCTGAAACTATAAACTTACAAACAATGTTCTTATCTTGAATGTAAGAAGGATTCTGAAGAAATTCAAAAAGTCTTCTTGCTGTAGTAATAGACATTGACTTAGCATTTCCCATCTGTTGTACACTCTTAGACATATTCTTAGATTCTGAAATTAAAAAAAATAGCTGTTCATCATCAAGAATACCTTTCCCTTTAGTATCTATCAAATTAAGCCACTTTTTTGATATAGAAGCTACTGATTCATATGCCTCCTTCTTGGAATTCCCTTTTAGAAATGCTGGGAATAGCTCTTCCTGAAGAATCTTAATCAGTTGGAGTTCTCCTCTTCTCTTTAATTCAAACCCCTTAAGCTCTCTAAGCCTGTTTTCAAAGTCAAAAACTGCATATCTCTTTTTAAGAAGCTTATTCTGTTTATCTGAAGCAGGGATGAAAAAGCACTTATATGGACCATCTACCTCAAAATATATAGAGTTCTCTACTTTGACGTTATATTTGCCAAGATTTGCATCATACTCTAAGTACTGATTGTTGGTCCATGTTTTATGGACCTGTTGATTTAACAAAGTACAAATATAGTTAATCTTCTTCTTACCTCCGTTTTTTAATCTAAAGGTTACCTCCTCTGGGAATCCTTTTGGAAGTATTGCCCAAATTCCATCAGTATCTAATTCTAAAGGTCTACCGATACCTTCCATTAAAGATCTAGCCTCTCTAATAACATTGCCTCCAACCCAGGTAACTATAGCAGCCATTTCCATAGAAAACCATCTGCTTCCTTTTCTCATAACATAACCATAAAAAGAGTTCAATATACATTTATGAGCTAATTGTAGGGATTCGTAAAGAACCTCCTCATTCTGAGCTTCTTGAACTGCCAACAAATCTCCCATTGATTCAGCCTTCTTTAACTTTTCCTCTGCTTCTTTTTTCTTACCTTTATAAACATATCTCCTATCCCTAAAACGTCTTACTGTATCTATATAAAAGGGATTTTCTCTCTGACAAACTATGGAAGATCTAGTCTCTTCAATATTCTCTGTCTGTTTCCTATATATCTTATTACAATAAGCCTTCATTCTTTGTATTAAAATCTCAGATTGTTGTTTAGGAGTTAAAGAAGCCCATTTTATCTTTTCCTTACTATTCAAATTGACATTCTCTACATTATCTTCAATTTTCTCATCATTTTCTGAATCACTTTCATGATCTCCATATTTTTTCTTCTTATTTACTCCTATCTCATATTTAATATTCTCAAAAGTCTCTATCTGCATATGATTAAGCATTCTTTCCATTTCTCCTTTGGAAATTGGGAAAACATCCCCTTTCCATCTCCAATTCATCTTTCTCTGACAGAGTTCTGACTCTGAGCTAAATGGACATTTCATACAGGTTGTCTCTTCTATAACTGCAGTAGGTTGCAGTCTGTTGGTCAGAATAATATTGGGGTACATAGCAGCCACATCTAGATGGTATATTAAAGGCTCAATTTTGATTTTTGGAGACTTTATTAGACCTTCTAGCTTCTCTAAAATTCCATTTCTGACTTCTTCATAATTTTCAATATTTTCTAATGTGGTACCGGCGTCCTTTATACCGAACTTCAAAGTAGAATCTAGTCTTTCAAGCAAATTTCTAAGTGTATTAATGTCCAAACTGAAACTCTCAGGAATGTCAGCTCTAAATACTCCACTACACAAAGACTCTACAGTTCCTCCAACATAAGTACTATTAAGAATTGGTCTGTTCTGGTAAAACTCCATAGTTTCTTGAACTTTTTTATTAGGAAATAAGATATTCTTATTAAAAGCTTCCTTCATTAGTAAGTGTTCACAGAGAGTTCCTGATCCCTTTCTAAGAAGATCTTCTCCAGATAAGGGAATTATAGTAGCCAAAGCAAAGATAAATCTATGAACATAGGTCTTGTAAAGAAAGTATGTAGCTACTGCATCTGAAACAGAATATTCAGCCAAAACTTGAGGATTGCTTCTTGCATAGGGAACCATCAATTCTGGGTCAAGTTCCACAGGATTATATCTTAGTTTTGCCTTAGTCACACTTTTTAAGCCTCTAGATCCACAAGGAAGGTAGGAATCCCTTTCTACCCATCTAAAGCAATCTAGGTGGATTATACTAGTTCCAGAAAAGATTGTTTTAGAAGTAGATTGAGGTCCTCCTGTGGATGAATGATCAATCTCCATCCTAATTCCCCACTCCTTGGAGACATCAATGTCATATTTTTTTGCTCTTTCATATAGAAAAGGGAAATCGAAGTTATCTCCATTATAAGAAGCTATAATATGTGGTCTTAGGGTTTGGATAAGTTTTAGAAAACCCCAAATAAGTTCTTTTTCATCTTTATAGTTAATACACTTAAAAAATGATTCAAAATCTTTTTTAGGAGAATACTCAAAATCACTAATATCTGATGAAACAATTTCCCTATTAGTTATCAGGTATCCTTGACCCTCAAACATACAGGAAATCATCATTATTTGATCTTTTTCCACATTAGGAAATTTTAAAGGATCTTTGGTAGTTTCTATATCCCAAGCTAAACTTCTTAAATCTGGTGCAGATGTATCATTTTCTAAGCAGTTTAGTTCTGAAAGCTCGTGGGTCCAACGCACAAAATCGTACCACATCCCAATAGAAATGGAGTTATCTATCATAACTCGTGTTTCATATTGAACATCATACTCATAAATCTCAGAAACCAAGTCTAATACATCAATGCTTTTATTTTCGTGGATTTGGTGATCCTGCTCATAATAGAGTTCAAAGTCTTCATTCTTGCTTTTCTCCATCTTATTCTTCCTTATATGATCCAAAATTTCGTTTCTGGTAATGACAAGCTCTTTCACATTATCAAATGAAGCTTTAATAAGCTCCCTCTTCTCACCAATTAAGTGGTTATCTAGAGTTAAATCTTCTTTTAAAATATTGATAAATTCTACACTGGTACCTCTGTACTTGTTTTCAAGATTGGTTAACATCCAATGGACATCTACTCCCTTATTTGCTTCCAAGTAAAAGTATGGCCTGAAGAAGAATGGAGTTTTATATGTAAGTCCCTGCTTATTAATAAAATACAAATTCAGACAAGAACGTTCCTTGTAAGATTCAATGAGCTCGGGTGAATCCGAATTTCCAAGATCTTCTCCTTTCAATGAAGTTCCTGTTTCAGATATTAACTCAGATGAAACTTGAACATTGTATAAGTAGCCAACTTCCCTGTAGTTTGGCCCTATTTTTTGGAGATTGATTCCAAATTTTTTGTCAATGCTCGAAAAACCATCTAAATCAAACCTACTTTTTTTTCTTTCACTTTTCCCATCAAACTTTCTTCGCCAATTTTCTTTGTAGGTTTTACTCCTCTTCATTATACTTGTTCTCTAACACCAAGCTTACTTCCAAACTTTCAAATCTAAATCTACTTCAGTTGATTCCGACCTAAGAATGCTGTAAGGCATTACTCAACTTGGTCTAATATCTACTAATAGCCCAACTTTGTTTGCTTTTCAGCCATTTAGAGCAAATTTCCTTTTCCCAATTTTTTATTTAAAATGATTAATAATTACGTGTGTGTTTGGCGCCAAGCCCTGCAAATATTAGTACCGGTGATAGGACATTTCCCCACATTGTCATAATACAAGTAAATACTGGAAGTTTTAGTGAAATTAGTTTTTTTGTAGAAAATTGAAAATTTGGTAAATTGAAAAATTAGTTGTTAAATGGAAAGACATTAAGACTATTCAAATTTGTATGATGGTCTGAGCCTAGACCAGGATGAATACAGAAAATAGAGATGAGGGCAATTTAGACTTGAGCTCAAATAGAATTGATCGAATCTCCGCGCATGAACAAATTCTTGCAACGAAGTATTTGAGTAGGTATAAATCATTTTACGGAAGACTTCACTCCTCTTCACATAATGGATTACAATTAAAGAGAGGCGTTTTTATCCACCTAGATGAAGAAAGAGAAGAAACAGAAAACCAAAATTCTGGGTTTTCGTTGTATAAAAGTACCGAAAGTGAACATAAGATTCTCGACAACATTGTAAAGTTAAAAGAACAACTTTTGAAAATAAAGGAGAATATCTCAACCTGTATTGATTATGAGTCTATGGAAAGAAACAAAAAGAATATAGAAGAAATTATGAAGAAATGTAATGAGATTGCCTTGAAGAAAGAGAAACTGAAGGATAATGAGCAAAGTCTCACTAGAAAGCTTGCTCTTATTAAAAATAGCTTTAAAACATCAGTAATTCAGTATAAAAAGATTGAAAGAGAACTTAATAGGTACCAGTTATTCTGGCAAGAATCTCAAGTAGGTCTTGCTCCGGCTGTAAATAGCAATATATTAAAGAAAAAAAGACAAATAATTCTTGAAGAACAAGAAAGAAGTGGAAATGGAAAAAGATCACAACAAGAAAATTTAAATAAAAGAGGCAGAGATTCAAGTGAAAACCAAGAATATGATGCAAATAGTTATATTAAAAGATCAATACTTAGTGAAAGTATGGCTTTAAGTAAAAGAAGTAGCATAAACTCAATGAATAACTCATGTTATACTTTGAAGGAGCTACAAAGGTCTGACATTGAGGAAAGTCAGTTATTATCAACTGAAAATATTCATTATAATACAATGGTTTCAAATAGCACATATAATAAATGTAACAAAAATGAAAATCATGTGTCACAAATAAATCTTGGTTATATTTATGATGAAATTTATAGAGATGGTTTAAATTTTCAGAATTTAATGAATTTAAAGAATCGTCTCCAAGGGTATATAAATCAGACCCCATATCAAGTTCTGAATTGTATTGAGATGATGGAAAAAAACCATACTACAAATTTAGAGAATATGGCAATTTCAATATTAAATAAAAGACAAGATTATGTGTTAGAGTTTACAAGAAAACTGGAACTATCAGGAATTAACTTGGATATTGAAAGAAGTTTATATGTTAAAAAGTCCAGACTGTTTAGACACCAACAGAATTCGAGATATAATAACTTGAGCACTCTATCTGTCTCTCAAGCATATACCTTATTGAATATGATAGGAAAAGGGGGATTTGCTGAGGTATGGGAAGTATTGAATATGAATACTTGGAATATTACAGCTGCAAAAATTCACGAACTTACTCCTGATATGACAGAACATGAAAGAATGGTTTGTGTAGAAAGAGTTAGCAATGAAATTAAACTCCATAGAGATCTTAAACATCCAAATATAGTAAATATGCTTCATTGCTTTGAAGTAGACAATGACAGACTTGTAACTATTATGGAGTTATGTGAAGGTCCAGATTTGGATACTTTTATTAAAACAAATGGTAGCGTTCCAGAAGAACTAGCAATCATTTGGATAAGACAAATTCTGGAGGGTATTCTTTATTTGAATAACTTGAATGAAAATGGTGAAAAAATCTCTCCAGATAGGAAACCAATAATTCATTATGATTTAAAGCCTGGAAATATTATTCTCCATAGAGGTTGTTGTAAAATTGCAGATTTTGGGCTTAGTAAACAATCTGATAATGAATCTGGGAATATTATTATTGAGAGAATTGGAGGCGGAACTGTTTGGTATCAACCTCCTGAAATTCTTCTAAGACCTGGAGATTCATTAGATAACCCTAGAGTAGTTTCCCACAAAGTTGATATTTGGGCGATTGGTTGTATATTTTTCGAGATTCTTCATTTAAGGAGACCATTTGGTTTAAAGAGTAATTCAATTGCTGAAGCATTTTCGTTGATACCTTTGGAAGCTGAAAAAGGTGCAATTTTTGAAAACCATGTTTCTCCTGAGTTTAAATCATATATTAACTGGCTTTTGACGTATGATCCTGAGAAGAGGCCCAACATTTTTCAAGCTTTTTCGCATCCACTTATACAAAATGTAGTCAATATCTAAAAAAAATTGATATTTATCATTTAGATTTTTATCAGATTTATATTAAGAGAATTTTAAGGTAATTAGTTTAGTTATTTCTTATTATTTTCTTATCTTTTTCGTAATTTTTTTTTACTTTTGACATTTTGCCTAATGGAATTGGCGGGAGGGTTCGGCACACCTGGAAATTGCTTTTTTTAATAAACCAATTACGTCATTTTTTACATGCATGCAAAATTACAAGTAAAATTGCCAATACATTTTTTTATGTGGACAAAAAATATAATATTCATATTATTTGAAATAAAAAATAGAGGTTTATTTTAATTCAGAGAATTTAGTAGAAAAAAAAGTTGAAAAATAATAAATGGATTCAAGAAGTAAAAAAAAGAATATCGAGAGTTTGAAATTGAATATAGATAATAATAAAGAAGATAATAAATCTAAAAAATATGATAGTGATAATGATAGTAATGATGAAGATTATAATGAAAACTATATGAATGGTCATGTTAGGATACTGAATATAATTCAGAGAAAAACATCAAAATCATTGTTAAGAACAAAATATAAACAAGATAAAGTTCAAGTAGTATTATTTTTTATGGGATTTTTTGGTTTTCCAATAATATCATGGGGAATTTCTTGGGTTATTGGTAGGACATGCGTAAAACCAAAATCGCATAGAGGGAAAAAGTTAAGGCAATTAAATGGTATATTAGCATTAATTTTTATATTTGTACCGGCAATTTTTAGTTATTTCTATTATCAATCTTTAGGTAAGTTTAATTTAAAATTAAATACAAAATTCTGAGAAACTTTATTGATATTTATTACAGTGTTTTCATCATATGATACAAATAGTATTTTTATTTCAACAGATGATAATTATGAAACTAATATTAAAAGTCAAATATCAACTATAAAAAAAAATACAAAATCAGTAGTAAGTCGAAACACCCAAATTTTATCTTGTTCTTCAGAACTAGATATTGAAATAGTATTTTGGAAACAAGATCAGAGTGAAGAAAAGGGATTAGTTTTATTTATTGGAAAATTATTAGCAGATACTTGGTTGAAGTCAAAAGCGCTAGATGAAGCTTATAATAATGGTTTTACCATAGCAGCAGTTTCACCTCCCGGCTATGGAAAATCTGGGAAATTAACCAATTTAAAAGATGGAGCTGAATCTAAAAATATTTCAAGTTCATCATTTTTACTTTGGCTTATAAATAATTGTTTGAAGTTTGATACAAGAAAAATTGTGTTAGTTACTCACAGTAATAGTATTACTCAAAAATATGTAATACCATTAATAATGAGCCATCCAATTGCTGGAATTGTTTTTTTTAATACAAATATGGGAATTAAATGGTTTAATGCTAAAAATCCATTAATTAATGACCACTTCTACTACCAACCAATAAACTTTAATACTACAATGGTTAGATATATTGGAGATAAGGAACCTTTAGTTGTAAGTAGTAGTTCAATAGAAAATCAATTTGGAAATCCAAATCTTAACAATAATAATAAGGTATCGGACGTTAATGATGAAAAGGTTCATATTTCAAATCAAATAAATATTTCAACTAAAAAAAAACAAACTTTTTCTAAAAATCAATCCATTATCACTACTGATACCACTACCAGTAATAGTAGCAGTACTACTACTACTACTACTACT
>NW_021639817.1:0-347 GCF_001865345.1 Cryptosporidium ubiquitum | reverse complement strand
ACTACCACTACTACCACTACTAATACTGCCACTAGTACTAGTTTCCCCGATAATGAAGAAGAATATCCTTTAAAACCAAGCTCTGATGATTTGGATAATGATGAAATAGCCCAAGAGGAGGATGAAGAAATTCAACAGGAAGAATCAGAACAAGATACAAGTTCTGATGGTTCAGGTGTTGTAGAAAAAATAAATAGCTTTTTGGAATCTTTACTATTTAGAGAAAAGAATGATGATTTGTTAAATGAAGAAGAAAACTCTATAGATGAAACAAGTCAAGCAGAAAAATTGTCAAATTCTACTATTACCGCTACTAAAAAACCTACATCTGTCGCCAATACCACAAC
>NW_021639839.1:0-12056 GCF_001865345.1 Cryptosporidium ubiquitum | reverse complement strand
AGTTCCAGTGCTTCCAACACTTTCAAAACTTTCAGCACTTGTATCAATTTTAGTTTCATTGTTCATGATTTGCTTCATTAAGTATGCATATCTAAGTATGGAATTTTCGTTGATATTGCTCATCCATTTCTGATTACTTTGTGTATTCAAACACGAGTCACTATAACTTTTACAGGTGATTGTATTATCTTTTTCAATTAAATTATGAATTTGATCAGAAACCATAAAAATATCCCCAGAAACCCATTCTCCAGTAGTTATTTCTTTACTGAGATTAATTTCTTGTTCACCAGTATTAGAATTAACTTTTATGAGATTTGATGATATTTGTAAAGTGACTAAATTAGTAGAATCTTGAGAAATAACCATCTCGAAAGGAGACAAAATTGTCTTAGAGAAAAGGAAACCAAATCTCAAAAATTCCATGTTAGGATTAACATTTTTTGAAATTATCACACTAGAACTCTTACATTTACCATTTAATGCACTTATTGAGCATGAAGTCAGACCAGTGCTTACAACTCCTGTTTTATAACTCCAATTTGGATTCAATTTTTCATTTGTGGATGATACCATTAAAACGGCTTTATATGGAATATTTGCATTTTCTGTTGGAATGGTTGCTATAGAATTATTAGAAGATTTTATATTTAGAGTGTATATTGACGATAACCATGTTAAACTCAAGTCTAAATTCCCACTTTCTGGTAATTTTTCTGGGTATGAAAATCTATCATATTTTTTATTACTTAAATCAATTAGTTTACCGCAGCATTTACTTATTTCCAAACCAATAATATTCCCACCCTTATTATCATTAATGTTTATTTTGATATCGCTTTCTTTAGTTTTATTAATTGGAATAGTGAATGACAACGTTCCACCGCTTTCAACATTTTTTTGGTCTACTGGAATTATATATGTATTATTTGTTACCGTCACTTCTTCGATTTTAGATTCTTCGATTTTAGATTCTTCGATTTTTGATTCTCCTTCCGATTTTGATCCAGTTGTTGTTCCCCCTAAAACTGTAGATGCTCCTGAAGTCGTAGATGTTCCTGAAGTGGTAGATGCTCCTTCAGTTGTGGATGCTCCTAAAGTCGTAGATCCTCCCAAAACTGTGGATCCTCCCGAAGTGGTAGATGCTCCTTCAGTTGTGGATGCTCCTAAAGTCGTAGATCCCCCTACAACTGTGGATGCGCCTAAAGTCGTAGATGCTCCTTCAGTTGTGGATGTTCCTAAAGTCGTAGATCCCCCTACAACTGTGGATCCTCCTGAAGTGGTAGATGTTCCTTCAGTTGTGGGCCCTCCTAAAACTGTAGAACCTCCTAAAGTTGTAGATGTTCCTTCAGTTGTAGATCCTCCTAAAACTGTGGGTCCTCCTAAAGTCGTAGATCCTCCTAAAGTTGTGGATCCTCCTGAAGCGGTAGATGTTCCTTCAGTTGTTGATCCTCCTAAAACTGTGGATCCTCCTAAAGTCGTAGATCCTCCTGAAGTTGTAGATGTTCCTTCAGTTGTTGATCCGCCTAAAGTCGTAGATGTTCCTTCAGTTGTAGATCCTCCTAAAACTGTGGACCCTTCTAAAGTCGTAGATCCTCCTTCAGTTGTAGATCCTCCTAAAATCGTAGATCCTCCTAAAGTCGTAGATCCTCCTAAAGTCGTAGATCCTCCTGAAGTGGTAGATGTTCCTTCAGTTGTGGGCCCTTCTAAAACTGTAGAACCTCCTAAAGTCGTAGATGTTCCTTCAGTTGTAGATCCTCCTAAAACTGTGGATCCTCCTAAAGTCGTAGATCCTCCTGAAGTTGTAGATGTACCTTCAGTTGTTGATCCGCCTAAAGTCGTAGATGTTCCTTCAGTTGTAGATCCTCCTAAAACTGTGGACCCTTCTAAAGTCGTAGATCCTCCTGAAGTTGTAGATGTCCCTTCAGTTGTGGGTCCTCCTAAAATTGTGGATCCTCCTTCAACTGTAAATTCTCCATTCAATTTTGATCCTTCAGTCGTGGGCCCTCCTAAAACTGTAGATCCTCCTAAAATCGCAGATCCTACTTCAACTGTGGGTCCTCCTTCAATTTTGGATTGATTACCAATTTCAAATCCTGTAATTTTAATTCCTTTATCAGAAATATCATAGTTACTAAACGAATCAAATGGAGTTTTTTGACTCTTTGGACTATTGATCGTTTCATTTGATATAATTCCAATATTTGAAACATAACCTATAATAAAAATTTTTAATATAAATAATTTTATTCTAAAATTTATCTGTAATAATAAACTTACCTGAATAACCACTTCTCAAGACCCATTTTTCTTGAAAATTCCCATCATAAATTTGAGTTGCAACTATCATTTCTTTTGCTGGAAGAGGGAAAGCTAAGAGAGGTTTTTGAAGGTCTCTACTCTATAATTTAGGTATTAAAAGATAACTATATTATATTAATTTTGATTTCCCTAACTTACGTCAAAAATAACAGTTTCATTATTTCTAAATTGGAATCCAAAAAGACAATATTCTCTATGTGAAAATGTAATATTTCCTTTATGAAGCAAATAATTATGAATTAAGTAAATTTGTAAAAAATTACTTTTAAATTTAATAACTTACTGCTTCCACAAACAATTGTAGCATATCTTTCAATATCACAATTTAAAGTTCCATTATATGGCACTGAACCTTCCATACACGTGAACCAATAATCGTTGCTTTCAGATCCAAATTTAGATTTTTCAAGATTTAAAATAAAGTTATTTGTAGCTGTTTCATTTAATGTGCTATTTATCATTGAAACTGGCGAATAACATGAATCACCTGATTTTGTGAACTGGCAATTACTGAAATTTGCACCCATTTTATTTGACAAGCTTCTAGAAATCAAAAGTTTTTGAAAATGGAATAGATCTTTTAAATTGTGATTATTTCAAATAAATGGAGTATATACTACAATATTAAACTATGGTGTTTCTTTTTTACAATTTTTTTTTTCTTTTTTTAAATATTAAGTATTATTTTTACGGAAAGTCTCTGCATGCAGTATTTGATGTCTAAATGCAAGTTTCAAAAATAAAATTTTACTAAAAACAAGAAATAATTATGTCTAGAATGGTTTAATTAAATATTTGATTACTAAATTTATAGTTATTCTGACAGATTTACTAAACAAAAAAAATAAACTCTAATAATTATAATGTAATTAACCCTTTAAAATCTCATAGCAATATTTATTATATTCATCCCGATTTAATTTGCGGTATTAGACCTTTTAATATTTCACTAGAAACATTAATTGAAGGTGTCATTCCTTGGGATAGCCTCCAGTATGCAATTGGAACCAGATCTTTACTGCTTGTAATTCTTAACTCAGTTATATCTGAAGAAGAAGGAATAGGAACACCTCCAATAATAACATTATTGTATGAAACAAAAAGATATACAATATCACTCTCAGAATCATCTTCTAAATTACCACTATCTGAAGATGAGTTGATTATATATTCGCTACTTTTTGTTCTGTATTCAGTACCTTTAATGTATGCATAGCGTAGTAGATCTAAATTTTGGTCATACTGCCTCCATTTTTGTGTTGACTGAGTAGCGAAACAGGAGGCTGTAGTGATAAATAAACATTGATAGTTGTTTGAATTGTTTTTTAAAAAATTATATCCAGAGTTGGTCAATAGAAAGATATCGCCTGCAATCCATTGCCCACTTTCTATTGGAGAAGGAATGGTAATTGTATTTGTCTTAGTTTCTGACTTTATTTCAACCATAGCACTAGAAAACTTAATTGATACTAGGGATGATGCAGATGAATAAAGTGTAATAGTTACAGGATATAAGTATTCTGGAGGAGCAGCAAATGCATATCTCAAATATTGTTTTTCAGGAGCAAAGGGTTTATCCAAGGCTAATTTAACTGAACCGCTTTTACATTTATTTCCAGGAGTTGTAATAGTGCATGAGTTAGATATAATATTGTCAAAATTAAAATTAAAATTCCATGTGGTGGAAACTTCATTTTTATTATTATCGGTAAATACTAATGAGTATGGAGAAGGGTTTTCATAGCTAACTATGCCCCCAAGAGGAACTAATGTCGAAGATACAATTAAATAAAGCATTACTTTCGTCCATGCAATTGTCAAATTCAATGAAGTAATAGATTCCCAATTTGAAGGATATTGAAAGGTATCAAAATATCCTGTAACTGCGTTTATAATTTTTGCACAACATCTTTTAAAATCCAATGTTGTTATTGTAATATTGTTTTCATTCAATATTTCAATTTTCATATTAGTTTCTTTTAAGCCATATATGGGAAAAATAAATGATAATTTCCCATTGTCATCAATATCATTTTTATCCCTTGGTATTAAAAATTTACTTCCCGTAAGACTTAAAGGAGCTCTCGTAGTAGTACTTACTGCAGCGGTTGACGTTGTCGTTTCTGTAGTTGTACTTGTTGTTGAAGTCTCAGTTTTTCTTGTGGTAGTAGTGGTAGTAGTGGTAGTAGTAGTGGTTGTGGTTGTTGTTGTTTTATCATCCGCACTACTGCCACCTGAACCCATTTTGTTTTATTTCAATTTAACAATTAATAAATTTCTGTTTTCTAGGTCATAAAACGTACTTTCCTACAAATAATTTATTTAGTTCTATTTGTGTATTGTCTATCTTGTGCGAAAATAGCATTTATATACACAGAAATTACCTTTCTTTTTTATTATAATTAAAAATATTCACATATATATCGATATAATAACTACTATTACAGAATTTATGTAGAAAATAGAAGCAAATTTAAAAAACGAGCAATTTCATATTTTAATTGATATTCATTTAAAGAGAAATCTCGTATTAGAATTTATTTCAATTAATCATTTAATAAATAATTTGACTTTTAAATGCACACATTTTCCCGCGTACGCTTATTAAAAATTTTTTCTTGCAAAAATGTTTAAAAATATCTGGGTTTATATTATAATAACATTAAATGTCTAAGATAGATTACTAAAAAAAATGATATTTTATTTATTTTTTTTTGAACTCACGTTAATATGTCTGCCTTAGTGTGATTTGTTTTCTACCAAGATCTCACATACACCCAAATATCAAGTCTATTCCTACCAGCAGTATTTACCATAACGTATATTATAATCAAGAATCAAACAAATTTATACTTCAAATAGAAATATATAAATAGACAATAAGACAATTGTTTATTATTGGAAATTCACACAATTTCTCACAAATTTGTATACAAATTATAAAGCAATTTTTATTATAAAAATAATTAGTAAGAAAATGTGAGTATTGTAGAATTTGGATGATTTTGTACCACAAAAATAATATTTGTCTTTGCATAGTGTGAAAACTTCAATTTATCAACTAAATGAATTTCATTAATTATCACTTCTTTCAATTTTCTAATTTGTAAGGTATCAAGTAAATTTGTATAAATTCTTTTTTAATTTATTGCAAGAAATATGAATGCCTTTAACTTTTCTAAGCTTGCCTTCATCTTTATAATTTTTGCTTTCTTTGGAAATTTCGAAAACACTGGGAATGAAATTTCTAAAACTACATTCGAGCAATCATTTGTTCGTCTTAAACTGAGAAAAATGTCCAGTAGTGAAAAGAAAAGTTTACAGAATCAAATGAAGATTTTAGAACAAAAAGTTAAAGATGCAAAATTAGCTGGCAATGAAGAAAAAGCTAGTTACTTTCAAGGGAAGATCGATTCTGCAAAGAAAAAACTTGCAGAGTAACTTGATAATAAAAATAATTTGTTCGCTTCAAATAACTTTTATTGAAGTCCTCCAATTTCACAATAATGAATATTTTCAATTTAAATTTTAGAGAAAATAAAGTTATTGAAAAATATTAATTTAGATCTTCTAAGACAGGTTTATAAGTTAAATAATCATTAACTTCAGCTAAACTGTCTTTGCTTAATACAGTTTATTTTTAGCGTTTTGAATTAGATTATTGTTAATTTAAATGTGAATGAGCTAATTACTCCAATAATATTTCTCTCTTAATTTCTCCAGTATGTGAACTTTTGAATCCTGACTTTTTAGTTGTTTGGAATTCTTTAGAATATTTAACTACCGACAATATTTATAAATTGTCCTGCTGTTTTGATTCAGATTTTATTTTTTATCAACTTCACTAGTTATTATAAATGGAAGGTTATACATCAAAACGATATTTATAAATTTCATTAGTGTTATCCTAAGATTCATTTTTTTTTTTTAAATTGATAAGTTGGGCATTAATATCTAGAGATTTTTTTTTTTTTTTAATTTGAAGAATTAATTCAAAAACTTTGATAAATGAACTAAAAGCAAAAAATTAGAATAAAACAGTTGCTTTATAGATACATATTTTTTTATTATTCTATAATAATACTAACTTTTTACTCCTATTCATATTCTTACAATCATGACGAACAGAATTGGGTTTAACAATTTTTCATGCCAATATTTGCTAGAGATGCGGAAAATATATAATAAACCTCCAATAATTTACGAAATATCACAAAATTAATAATAAATACTCGAAATATCCTAAATTGGTTTCGTATATTCCTATGATTAAAAAAATCATTTCATCTTCAAAAAAATATCTCTAGAATAAATATCCTTCAATTTAACAAGTGTTTTTCATTATGATTAATATAATATGTAATATAATTTTGAATTTGTGTAAATCAAATTAGTCAAAATTGACCTGTAAATAATTAAATTTCTATGACCAAAATCAAATTTCAAGAGTACCAGTTATAATTAGAAAGAATTTTATTGTTAAGTTCGGGATATAACCATAATAATTATTACAAAATTATTGATTATCATTCCTTTCATATCTTAGTAAAATATCATTTATTCCAATATAGATGGGATAAAAGTTGGAGTCAACAAGAAAATTTACTTCTGAAAGAGATTTAGTATTAGTTGCCATAGTAGTAGTAGTGGTAGTGGTAGTAGTGGTAGTAGTGGTAGTAGTGGTAGTAGTAGTAGTAGTAGTAGTAATTAATACAGTTTTATCAGTCATTTGTAGATTATCTAATGATGAATTGTAAAATTGATTAAAGGCATTATCTAAACTATTTGGTTGCATCAGAAATTCATTATTTTCATTATTGTTAACTGAATTTAAAAGATTTATAGTGCCAAAGTTGTGTTTCGAGTCAGAAAAAATTCTCAGTCTTTCAAATCTATCCTTAATTAGTTTCTCTAATTCAAAGAAAGATTCGCTAAATAATATCTTTTCACCATGAATCTTGTTGGTTTTTAATTTCAACCCTTTATAAAAATGAACTCCCCTTTTGACATCGTATGTTTCTATATTTTTGGAGTCAATTTGATCGAATTGAAATGTTAGTAAAGGTTTTCTAATATCATATATAATATTAGAAATGAAGAAAATAGGGAAAGCCGCAAAATAAGTATTTTTAATTCCAGCCATATTTGTTTTAATTATAAAAATTAAAAATGACTTTTCTTTGACAGATATATTAATTTCAAATGTATTTTCTGGTTGATCAAAAGTATAATTAGCTAATTTAACCATTTTATCTGAAATCGTACTAACTCCCAAAAACTCTGTTTCCACAATCCACCTTAAGTATTCCCCATCTTTAGATGTGTTGTAATCTTTCGGGATTGCATAGACATTATTTTTCAACAAATCATCAGATTTATACTCAATTTCAGCAGAATCATATTCTTTCAAAATAAAAGTTGCTGGATTTAAATTATAGTCAAAAAATAAGTGTTTTTTCGTCTTACGATCATTAACATAATAGGTTTCATCTGTAAGCCTCACAGTTAGTTCACCATTATTGTTAATAAGTAAAAATGTATCTTTGCAATCAACCTCTAAGCTCATAATTTTTCTATTAATGACGTCAAAAAAATATATTGGAGGGCCAAGACAATTCACTTCTTTAGAATAATCTGGAGTGAAAACATTGTTTTTACCTAGAACTAAGTAGCTTGGTCTTTTATAGTTGTTATTTTTTTTATTTTCGACTCGATTAATGATAGTTTCAGCATTTGCTTCACTATTAATCAGTACAAGTACTATTAAATGAAAAAATAATTCCGAAAAAAATATTGATCTTTTTCTCATTATTTAAGATTATCGCATTAAATCAAATAATTAAATATTCAGTCAAATTATAGTTTTAGTATGCAGATATTTTCTTCAATCCAAAGAATTAAAATTAATTTGTTATTTTAAGACTAGTTAATATTAACTGTTCTTTTAGCGCCACAAATCCTTTTTATAACTATTTTTTAATTAAACTTTTTTTTTTTAAATGTTTTTTGTTTGTTTGATCATTATTTTATCTTAATTTATTCAATACTTATTAACATTTTAATTTGTATTTATCGACAATAATATAATTTAATAACATTATAAAACAACTTGTTTAATATATTATTTATTTCTTTCATCTTAACGTTTTATTTACGGAAATTTTGCTTAAATGTTTATATATTCTATTGTCGTTTAACTAAAAACAATTTATATGTAACTTTTTTGACATTTGCGACAATTCTCTGTAAAATGTTTATTAAACTTCATAAATCTCAAAAAGAAAATCGTATATTTTTATTTATATTTATGATTAATTTTTATTTTATGCAATAGAAACTTATTTTAATCAACTTTTTTTTTCTAAATTGATTAACTGTGTTTGCTCCAAATTATTAATAATGATTTTGAATAACTAAAATTTTTATCAGTAACTTTTTAAATGTACTTTTGTTAATTTATAAAATTTTAATATTTTGAATAATTGATCATTTCATATAACATATTTGGTACTATTTCACACCTAATTTCACTTTTAAGGTTAAAAATAACATTGAATTATACTTTTTATGTATTTCTTTAATATATGTATTTGTTGTATTCAAGTTTGCTTATAGAAAATTATACCCTATGCTTAATAATGAATTATTCCTCAAATTACTAGTATTAATACTCTTTTTTAATAATAAAATCAATAAATATTGTATATATATTAATTAATAACTATCTATATTATCTAATTTTAGTAATAGTTTTTGCAATATAAACATATTTCAATTGCTTTAAACTAACAATATACCTTTATTATTCATGTTATTTACTGCAATTGTAAACAATTAGTATTTAAATTAAATTAGTAAATTCGATATTTTCATAAAAGTGGAAAGTAAAAAAAATAAAGTATATAATCTTATAAAATAACCGAAAAGAAGTTGAATTAGCTTTTATTTTAAATATTGTTTTTATTTTATTGATTTAATTCTCAAAAATAAAATATTTTATCCTTCTATTTGCTGGTTTAATTGTTTGTAAAAAAAAACAAGATTCCCGTTAAATATTTCATTAAATTATTAGTAATTTTCTGTTATACGACAAATCAAATTTATTAAAATTTTCTAATAATTTGATAATTACAATCATTTTAGAAAGCAATTTTCGATGGGAAAAAATATTGAATAAATTCCACATATTCTTATTTAATTATATATTTATTAACATTTAAAAAGTAATTATTTGATATTACAATTTAATCTTATTTTTTAGTGTTGAATGTTCTGCACTGATACTAAGCTATTACCAGCTAAAGAGCTATGATTATCAATAAAATATTGATATTCAATAAAGTGTTTAAAATTTAAAATTTAAATTTATTTTAATTTAAGTATTTAGTAGAATTGGCGTTAAAAAGCTTGAAATCAAAGTATAGCAATTTTTCAAATATATTACTGATATTTGATTATTTATCATAAATAAAATTCAAACTTTATAGATTGATTTAGATATGGAAAAACAATTATAATATAAATTACTAATGAAAAATATTATAAAGTATTAATATAATAGAATGTCTAATTATATTGAGTTAGGAACTGAGTTTAACTCGTTATTATCAATGCGATCTATTTAAAGTATTTTTTTTTAACATCAAAATAGCAAAAATAAATGAATATTTATCTAAAAAAAGTGCATATCAATTGATTATTTATCAATACAATATTTTATTTGGTTTAAATATGATATTGTTATTAGATTTTTATTTAATCTAGCCATCATTGAATAAAACAATTATTTACGATGACGAAACATTTTATAATTAATTTAATTAATTATAAAATATTCGAAGTAACATTCAAATTTATGAATTCATTATTATTCTGGGGATATTAACATGTAATAATTAATTTCAACAAAATAAGTAGTATATTGTTAAATCTTTAAATTGTATAGTTGTGGCTCAAATTTTTATTCCTTTAATACAAATATATTTTGCTTTAATAAATCATATATTAATTACACAAACTATTGTTAACTAAAATCAATTGGGCAGAAGTTTGAGCTCTTAATCAATCAATTTGTAAATAATAGAAATCACGTTTTTATTTATCCTAATAACTATTTCTAATTTAAATTTGAACATTTCATGCAAATATAGAACCTATTGCAATATTTCTAATCTCCGGAAATTCCAGAAAATTTTTCGAATAAAAGATCCCTATATTTTCCAGTTGTTATATGAACAGTCCAAATTTTTTAAAAAATCACATCTAGCTATTAAAAATGTTCCTACAAATTAAATTATAAATTATAATTTGATATTTATTTAATAAGAATTATAGAAATTATCCACTCAATATAAACATAATATCCTTAGAAATACAAATTTTGTGGACGTTCGTTGAATTGGCTCTAAAAATAGTTATTTGCAAAGAAATTAAAGTTGTTTAACTATCTCCGTATTTAATATAATTTAAAAATCAACTAAACGCATATTTACAATATTTCTCAAACCAACAGTAAACCAACATCATCAAATTTACTCAGTTAATATATCAATGACAAGATTGTTTTTTAAAGAAACCAATAAATAAAACTTAACAAAATCAATTCAAAAAGAACATTAGCAGTTAAATTTTTGGTAAATACTAAAAAAATGAATCAGGGGCGCGATACCTTATTAGAAAATAGTCTTAAAATTGATGGGGAGACGTCTCAATAAAATACAAGAATTCAGTTGATCGAATTTTTCAAAAATGTTGAGGTTATTTGGATTTCAACTCGTTATTTCATCTTTACTTTTATTTAGTCTTTATAATCCAAGAGAAACTCTATATCATTCGGGTTTCGATTTAACGGAAGTTTCATTTATTAAAGTAAAAAGCCCATGCTGCAGTGCTTTAAAGCGTATTAGGAATCGTATTTGTTGTTGTTGTTGTTGTTCTTCTTCAAGTTGTAATTCTGATTCAGAAGATGAACAAAGTTCTGGTGAGGATCTTCCCCAGGAGCCAAACCAACCTGTTATACTTTTGAAATCAGAAGCATTCGATCCTGACAATATTCCTCCGAAACCTTCTTACCCAGCCCCAAAACCTCCTATGGGAACGATCGAACAATCACCACCTACTTTCCCGGAGCCGCCGTCACCGGAAGAGCTCGAATCTATGAGATCGCCGACGCCGGATCCAAAATTACTTTCATCACTTCCACAACTACCACCACCACCACCACCGGTTCTACCAAAGCCCAATAAATCGAAAGTGAGGCGTGTTCTTAGGGGACAAAAATGTAACTAATTCAATTGAAAACTCAGTTCCTAATATTTTTAACTGAAATTTACTTTCATAATAGCATATTTTGATATTCTTTCATAATTGAAGATTTTATGGCTAGTACTCATGCGAAGGCTAATTAATGAGGTATAAATTTTGAATTGAATAAAGATGAGTGTACAAAATTATATCTTTAATAGGTAGTATTTTACATGAAGATGTAAAAAGTTAATGTTTTTAATGTAATGTTTTTAGATTGTTTTGCATTCCATAATTTGGGTTTATTATTTAGTTTGATTGCGGTTGGTTTGCATTTAAATAAAAATTTGGTAGTGATAAATTGTCAGTACAATTATTTAATTTGTCTTTGAAATTCTTAATTAAATATCTTTGACGGTTATTATTGAGTTTTGAAGTTCTATTTAACAAATTTTTTAGGTTTTAGGTTTAGGTTTTAGGGTTTTAGGGTT